>NW_028225179.1:153510308-153540083 GCF_052327205.1 Somniosus microcephalus
TCTCTCTCACTCACTCTCTCACTCTCACTCTACTCACTCACACACACTCACTCCTCTCTCACTCTCACTCTCACACTCTCTCACACTCACATTCACTCCTCACTCCCACACCACCCTCACATCACACTTTCACTCCACCCACACACCCTCACCACCTCATCACACTCTCTCTACCTCTCACTCCTCATCACTCTCTCACTCTCACACTCACTCCATTCACTCTCTCCTCTCCACCCCTCTCACACTCCCTCACACTCTCTTTCACTCACACACACACTCACGCACTCTCACTCTCACTACTCACACTCTCTCCTCACATCACTCTCTCACTCTCTCTCACTCTCACTCACTCATCACTCTCTCACTCTCTCACTCTCTCACTCACTCATTCACTCTCTCACTCTCTCACTCCCTCACTCTCACTCATTCACTCTCTCACTCTCTCACTCTCTCACTCCTCACTCTCACTCACACTCTTTCACTCACACACACTCACTCACTCTCACTCATTCACTCTCACACTCTCTCTCACTCACTCATTCACTCTCTCACTCTCTCTCACTCACTCATTCACTCTCTCACTCCTCACTCTCACTCATTCACTCTCTCACTCTCACTCACACACACTCTTCACACACACACTCACACACTCACTCACTCTCACTCATTCACTCTCTCACTCTCTCTCACTCACTCATTCACTCTCTCACTCCTCTCACTCACTCATTCACTCTCTCACTCTCTCACTCCTCACTCTCACTCTTTCACTCTCTCACTCTCACTCTCACTCTCACTCATTCACTCTCTCACTCTCTCTCACTCACTCTCACACTCTCTCTCAATCACTCCATTCACTCTCTCACTCACTCACTCTCACTCACACTCCCTTTCACTCACACACCACACTCACTCACTCTCACTCATTCACCTCTCTCACACTCTCTCACTCACTCATTCACTCTCTCACTCTCTCTCACTCTCACTCTCTTTCACTCACCACACACACTCACTCACTCACCTCACTCTCTCACTCTCTCACTCACTCTATCGCACTCTACACTCTCACCCTCTCTCATCCTCACTCTCACTCCCACCCTCTCTTTCACTCACACATACTCACTCACTCTCTCACCTCCACTCGCTCACCTCACCTCACTCATCCTCACCACTCTCTCACTCCTCACTCTCACTCTCACTCTTCACTCTCTCAGCCTCTCTCTCACTCCTCACTCACCATCACTCTCACTCTCCTCACTCTCACTCACTCACTCTTCACTCCACACTCTCACTCACACACACACACTCACTCACTCTCACTCATTCACTCTCTCACTCCTCACTCTCACTCACTCTCTCACTCTCTCTCATCACTCATTCACTCTCTCACTCTCTCACTCCTCACTCTCACTCACACTCTCTTTCACTCACACTCACTCACTCACTCACTCACTCTCACTCACTCACTCTCTCACACTCACTCATTCACTCTCACTCACTCTCTCTCACTCACTCATTCACTCTCTCACTCACTCAATTACACTCTCTCTCTCACTCTCACTCATTCACTCTCTCACTCTCTCACTCCTCACTCTCACTCATTCGCACGTCTCTCACTCTCTCACTCCTCACTCTCACTCACACTCTTTCACTCACCACACACTCACTCACTCTCACTCATTCACTCTCACACTCTCTCTCACTCACTCATTCACTCTCTCACTCTCTCTCACTCACTCATTCACTCTCTCACTCTCTCACTCCTCACTCTCACTCATTCACTCTCTCACTCCTCACTCTCACTCACACTCTTTCACTCACACACACACTCACACACTCTCACTCATTCACTCTCTCACTCTCTCTCACTCACTCTCACACTCACTCATTCACTCTCTCACTCACTCACTCTCACTCACACTCTCTTTCACTCACACACACACTCACTCACTCTCAATCATTCACTCTCTCACTCTCTCTCACTCACTCTCACACTCTCTCTCACTCACTCATTCACTCTCTCACTCACTCACTCTCACTCACACTCTCTTTCACTCACACACACACTCACTCACTCTCACTCATTCACTCTCTCACACTCTCTCACTCACTCATTCACTCTCTCACTCTCTCACTCTCACTCACACACACACTCACTCACTCTCACTCTCACACTCTCTCTCACTCACTCATTCACTCTCTCACTCACTCACTCTCACTCACACTCTCTTTCACTCACACACACTCACTCACTCTCACTCTCACTCACTCACTCTCACACCCTCTCACTCACTCATTCACTCTCTCACTCATTCACTCTCTCACTCACTCATTCACTCTCTCACTCACTCACTCTCACTCACACTCTCTTTCACTCACACACTCACTCACTCACTCACTCTCACTCACTCACTCTCACACCCTCTCACTCACTCATTCACTCTCTCACTCATTCACCTCTCTCACTCACTCATTCACTCTCTCACTCCTCACTCTCACTCATTCACTCTCTCACTCCTCACTCTACTCATTCACTCTCTCACTCTCTCACTCCTCACTCTCACTCACACTCACACTCTTTCACTCACACACACACTCACTCACTCTCACTCATTCACTCTCTCACACTCTCACACTCTCTCACTCTCTCACTCACTCATTCACTCTCTCACTCCTCACTCTCACTCACACTCTCACTCACTCACACACACACTCACTCTCTCTCACACTCTCTCTCACTCACTCATTCACTCTCTCACTCACTCACTCTCACTCTCACTCTCTTTCACTCACACTCACTCACTCACTCACTCACTCTCACTCACTCACTCTCACACTCTCTCACTCACTCATTTACTCTCTCACTCTCACTCACACTCACTCACTCACTCACTCACTCACACACACACTCACTCACTCTCACTCTCTCACTCTCACACTCTCTCTCACTCACTCATTCACTCTCTCACTCTCTCACTCTCACTCACACTCTCTTTCACTCACACACACACTCACTCTCACTCACTCACTCACTCTCTCACTCTCTCACTCACTCATTCACTCTCTCACTCCTCACTCTCACTCATTCACTCTCTCACTCCTCACTCTCACTCACACTCTTTCACTCACACACACACTCACTCACTCACTCACTCTCTCACTCTCTCACTCTCTCTCACTCACTCACTCACTCTCTCACTCTCTCTCACTCACTCATTCACTCTCTCACTCCTCACTCTCACTCATTCACTCTCTCACTCCTCACTCTCACTCATTCACTGTCTCACTCTCTCACTCTCTCTCACTCATTCACTCTCACTCACTCCTCACTCTCTCACTCCTCACTCTCTCTCTCACTCACACACTCTCTTTCACTCTCACACACACTCACACTCTCTCTCACTCACACTCTCTCACTCTCACTCACTCTCACACACACTCACTCTCACTCATTCACTCTCTCACTCTCTCTCTCACTCACACACTCTCTCACTCATTCTCTCTCTCTCACTCACTCTCACTCACACTCACTCACTCACTCTCGCTCTCTCTCTCTCTCTCTTACATGTTACTGTCATGAGTTACTGTTTACTCAGAGGCCGGACTGAAAGAGTGTGGTTCTACTTCACTGACCGCCTTTCTCTTCCGCAGGGTGTGAACTGGTACAATTGGAAAGGGTTCGAGTTCTCGATACCCTTCACTGAGATGAAGATGAGGCCTCATAATTTTGCCAAGGTCGTCAGGAGGGAGTGAGGTCGAGGGGCACCTCCAGTGGACATTTCTAGAGCTCGCAGCTAATTCTTCCGCCCGATCTTTCCAGTGTTACCGCGGTTACCATGAAGCCTACATTTTTGCCTCTGTTTCTGTTCTGCTGGGATCCAGGCTCTTTGGCCTTTGACCCCACTAACAACAACACCACCACCACCACCACCACGGCCTCTCACTTGCCGGCCAGGCTTGTTATGATACAATCGGCATTGTGCGGTTCCAAAATTATTCACCAAAAAGCTGATAGGTTTAAAAAAATGTTGGAGAAGGAATTGGAAGGACCTCCAAGACTGTAGATGGCGCTGTCTTCAAATGTTCTATTTCTGCTGCTTTGTAGTATGTCAATGCTCAACCCAATCTCCAATGTCTAGAACTCCCCATTGCATCTTAGGAGATTTAACTTTATGAACTTTGTTGGAAATTATTTTGTGTTTTTTTTTCTATTTTTAAATACATTTTGTGTGCCTTTTCTAACCCCTCTTGTGTCCTGTTCGTCTGCCTTGCTGTCTCCTTCCCGCTCATCCAACGAGTTTAGAGCTATTTTTTGGGAGGGAGGTGGGAGGTGAGAGTTATCCGCCCATTCTTAATGCTCTTTCAGCTCGGAGATTGATTACTCTGGTACACAAAAAGTGGGTGGGTGGGAGGGGGTTCGTACTCCTTCAGCTGGCCGAGCGGGAGATTCCTAAAACAGCGGTGAAACTGCCTCTTCTCTTCCGCTGGGATTCTGGGCCTGTGCGGCGCCGAATCCTCAGCACGGCACCCTCTCGCGATCAGTGGCCCCCTTTTGCGTGACGCCAATATGTGTGTTGAGCGGAATGGAACCGGTCTCCTTGCTTGGGCCTAGAACGGAGCACTGCTCCACTGCACTGCATTCTGTCTCATGAGGGGAGGGGCAGCACAGAAGCAGCTACGAACACCCCGTACGGGCTAAGTCACACACCAGTCAAGGCCTTGAGGCCTGTTCCTACGTTAAAGGCACTTTATAAATGCAAATTATTGGGAATTCCAGGATCTATTTCTGCTGTTAGTAGCGGGAGGAGGCCATTCAGCCTCTCGAGCCTGGTCCGCCATTCAACGAGATCACGGCTGATCTGTAACTTAACTCCGTTTACCTGCCTTGGTCCCGTAACCCTTAATACCCTCACCCAACCAAAATCTATCAATCTCAGTTTTGAAATTCTCTATTGACCCCGCCCCCAGCTCCAACAGCTTTTTGGAGGGAAAGAGTTCCAGATTTCCACGACCCTTTGTGTGAAGACGTGCTTCCTGACATCACCCCTGAACGGCCGAGCTCTAATTTTAAGATTATGCTCCCTTGTTCATCGTGAGCTTCAATCCTCAATGAAAATGTCTGCCCTCCTGTACCCCACTATCTGATGAAGTTTCTTGAAGTTGTGCACTTTTCTTAGATCGATCGTGCGGCACTTGTGGTACAGGCTTCATCTACATTGTGAGCAATAGCAGACGGATCTAGATGGATGAGGTGGACTTGGTGTTGAGGTGTGCGCCATGTACAGTCAGTCCAGTCACACTGACCCACAGTAGTCACACTGTCCCACAGTAGTCACACTGTCCCACAGTACAGTCACACTGACCCACACACCAGTCACACTGACCCACAGTACAGTCACACTGACCCTCACACTGACCCACAGTGCAGTCACACTGATCCACACACTGTCCCACAGTACAGTCACACTGACCCTCACACTGACCCACAGTGCAGTCACACTGATCCACACACTGTCCCACAGTAGTCACACTGACCCACACACTGACCCGCAGTGCAGTCACACTGACCCACACACTGTCCCACAGTCCAGTCACACTGACCCACACACTGACCCACTGTCCAGTCACACTGACCCACACACTGACCCACAGTACAGTCACACTGTCCCACAGTACAGTCACACTGACCCACACACTGACCCACAGTGCAGTCACACTGACCCACACACTGTCCCACAGTCCAGTCACACTGACCCACACACTGTCCCACAGTAGTCACACTGACCCACACACTGTCCCACAGTCCAGTCACACTGACCCACACACTGTCCCACAGTCCAGTCACACTGACCCACACACTGTCCCACAGTAGTCACACTGACCCACACACTGTCCCACAGTCCAGTCACACTGACCCACTGTCCAGTCACACTGACCCACACACTGTCCCACAGTGCAGTCACACTGGCCCACTGTCCAGTCACACTGACCCACACACTGTCCCACAGTAGTCACACTGACCCACACACTGTCCCACAGTCCAGTCACACTGACCCACACACTGACCCACTGTCCAGTCACACTGACCCACTGTCCAGTCACACTGACCCACTGTCCAGTCACACTGACCCACTGTCCAGTCACACTGACCCACAGTACAGTCACACTGTCCCACAGTACAGTCACACTGATCCACACACTGTCCCACAGTCCAGTCACACTGACCCACTGTCCAGTCACACTGACCCACACACTGACCCACTGTCCAGTCACACTGACCCACACACTGACCCACAGTACAGTCACACTGTCCCACAGTACAGTCACACTGACCCACACACTGACCCACAGTGCAGTCACACTGACCCACACACTGTCCCACAGTCCAGTCACACTGACCCACACACTGTCCCACAGTAGTCACACTGACCCACACACTGTCCCACAGTCCAGTCACACTGACCCACACACTGACCCACTGTCCAGTCACACTGACCCACTGTCCAGTCACACTGACCCACTGTCCAGTCACACTGACCCACTGTCCAGTCACACTGACCCACACACTGACCCACAGTGCAGTCACACTGACCCACACACTGTCCCACAGTCCAGTCACACTGATCCACACACTGTCCCACAGTCCAGTCACACTGACCCACACACTGACCCACTGTCCAGTCACACTGACCCACAGTACATAGAAACTAGGAGCAGGAGTAGGCCATTCAGCCCTTCGAGCCTGCTCCGCCATTCAACGAGATCATGGCTGATCATCCAAACCCTAGCACCCGGTCCCTACACCGACAGCCATCCCACCCAAGCCCTAACCCCGTAACCCCAAGTATTTAATCCCCCCTAACACTAAGGGTCAATTTTTATCATGGCCAATCAACCTAACCCGCACATCTTTGGACTGTGGGAGGAAACCGGAGCACCCGGAGGAAACCCACGCAAACATGGGGAGAATGTGCAAACTCCACACAGACAGTCACCCGAGGCCAGATTTGAACCCGGGTCCCTGGCGCTGTGAGGCAACAGTGCTAACCACTATGCCACCGTGCTGTCCCACACACTGACCCACAGTACAGTCACACTGTCCCACAGTACAGTCACACTGACCCACACACTGACCCACAGTACAATCACACTGTCCCACACACTGACCCACAGTACAGTCACACTGACCCACAGTACAGTCACACTGACCCACACACTGACCCACAGTAGTCACAATGACCCACAGTACAGTCACACTGACCCACAGTGCAGTCAGACTGACCCACAGTACAGTCACACTGACCCACACACTGACCCACAGTACAGTCACACTGACCTGCACACTGACCCACAGTGCAGTCACACTGACCCACAGTACAGTCACACTGACCCACAGTACAGTCACACTGACCCACACACTGACCCACAGTACAGTCACACTGACCTGCACACTGACCCACAGTGCAGTCACACTGACCCACACACTGACCCACAGTACAGTCACACTGACCCACAGTGCAGTCACACTGACCCACACACTGACCCACAGTACAGTCACACTGACCCACAGTGCAGTCACACTGACCCATACACTGACCCACAGTACAGTCACACTGACCCACAGTACAGTCACACTGACCCACAGTACAGTCACACTGATCCACACACTGACCCACAGTACAGTCACACTGACCTGCACACTGACCCACAGTGCAGTCACACTGACCCACACACTGACCCACAGTACAGTCACACTGATCCACACACAGACCCACAGTGCATGAGAGCCTGTCCAACCCCAGTCTCTTAGGTTGAAAGCTCCTTCCCTCTGATGGTTGGAGCGACCTCGTATAGTCTCAGCCCTGTTTCTGATTGTTCCCTGTTAGAGAGCTGCTGGTAAATTAATTGGGAACACTTCCCTCCAGATCTGGTCCGAATATGGGTGTGCCCCAGACACTGGATGCAATAGTGTCGACACCAGATATATAGATATGTACATAATTTGGAAAGAGATGTGTGTGAGAGAGGGGTGAAGGAAGGGTTCCAGTGTCTGGGCTGTGGAGGGGCTGCGAAATATTTAGTTCCCCGGGACCTAGCTCGAGTCATCCTGCTCTCTGCTTCAACTCACAGAGACAGACTACGAAGCAAGCTTGGAATGGCCCTTCTAGTTCTGGAAGTATAACAGTCTGGGTCTTTAGCTAGCACTGTGCAGATATTTAGCATTTAGACCCGATCCCTGCCCCTCCCCACACCTCGTCAACTGAAATTCCTTCGCTGGCTATTTCAGATGTGATGTTAACGTCTGTTCTCTCAGGTGGATGTAAAAGATTCCACAGCCACTATTTCGAAGAAGAGCAGGGGAGTTCTCCCAGGTGTCCTGGGGCCAATATTAATCCCTCAACCAACATCACTTAAAAAAAAACAGATGATCTGGTCATTATCACGTTGCTGTTTGTGGGAGCTTGCTGTGCGCGAATTGGCTCCCGGGTTTCCCACATTACAGCAGTGACTACACTTCAAAAAAGTACTTCATTGGCTGTAAAGCGCTTTGGGACGTCCTGAGGTCGTGAAAGGAGCTATAGAAATGCAAGTTCTTTATTTAATTAGGTAACAACCTCCCTTAAAACAGCAGCCAAAACGAGTGGGGTCCGAACACACACACACACACACACTCACTGTAACTCGTACAGTGAAATCTCAAGGGGCCTCATTACTTTTCAAACACCAGGCAGCATCCTTTACACTAACACACGATTATACACCCAGTATCAGGGTCAACGCAAGAATATCGTAACAATATCAAATAAAAAGAAAGCAACATTATTGGGTTTGTGTTTAAGGTACTCGTATTTAAATAAAGTTTTGTTTGGAAGCCTCGTGTAGTCTGAATATTTTGCATGGCTTCGGGTACCGAGGGGGAGGGATCGGCGGGGGATTTTACTGGTTACTGCGCTCCAGACACAAAGCATAGAGCCACAGGAGCACGCATCAGGAACACAAGTGTGGCTAACTCGCACCGAGTCCCGTTCACCCACCTCCCCTGTGCTCACTGACCTACATTGGCTCCCGGTCCGGCAACGCCTCAAATTTAAAATTCTCATCCTTGTTTTCAAATCCCTGCGTGGACTCGCCCCTCCCTATCTCTGTAACCTCCTCCAGCCCGACAACCCTCCGAGCTCGACATGCGCACATTACAAGAGAAGTTCCCGTAACTCAGTCATGTTTTAAAATATTCAACGCATTCCTTTATTTGTAGATATTTTATAACATTCATTTCATTTCCAAAGACAATTAAAAAAAAAATTATATCTCAGCAAGCAAAATCTTCAGCAGAGGAGAGGGAGGGACGGCGAGAAAGAGCGTGAGGGAGAGGGAGGGAGGGAGAAAGAGTGGGAGGAAAGGAGTGAGTGAGAGGAAGAGGGAGGGAGGAAGAGAGAGCGTGAGGGAGAGAGGGAGGAAGAGTGAGAGCGTGAGGAAGAGGGAGGGAGGGAGAGAGCATAAGGAAGAGAGGGGGAGAGGTGAGGAGAGGGAGAGCGTGAGAGGGAGGGTGGGAGAGAGGGAGGGAGAGAGGAAGGGAAGGAGGGTGGGCAAGAAGGAGTGGGAGCGAGAGGGAGAGAAAGAGAAGGAGGGGGAAGGGAAGGAGAGAGGGACAGAGGGGAGGGAGAGAGGGATGAACGGTGGGAGAGAGGGAGAGAAGGAAGGAGAGGGGGGGAATCATTTCCCAAATCGAAACCCGAAGCCTACTTTCTTGCGATCCTGTGAGTGCAGCCTGTCAACGATGGAGGTGAGGATCTGGGCCCTCTGGGCATCATTCTCAAACTCTCCTGTACCCAGGGCATCACGGTAGGGACCCTCCTCCTCCACCTCTTCCTCCTCCTCTTCCTCCTTCACAGTCAGGGGGACCTGGACACTTTCGCTTGGTGCTTGCTCCTTGACACCCTCCGCCTGACTGTCCAAAACACACTTCTTAATGACTCCCAGGGTCTCCAGGTGCTCCCCGACCAGACGGTCAGGCAGGCTGCCTGGACGCTGGCAGGGAACCAGCTCCGGGAGCCAGGCCTGATGCTTGGAGTGCTGGATATCCTTCGGGACTCCAGCCGCGATGCTGTGGTAAGGTGCGGAGGATCGGGTGGAGCCCAGCGCAATGAAGCAGAGGGCTGCGATGGCCATACTCGGGAGGTGCAGCAACCAAAACTTCATCCAGAAGGCGGAGAGACACAACAGCGCAGAGAGTCATTCTTACTGACTGATCCAACAGACTGATCACCCCTAAACTGCGTACCCCATCACCATAAACCTTCAGCCTCCCGCGGTATCTGTTATTCTATATATAAACCCCCCAAACCCCTCGATTAGATTCCAGCCTGTAACTCACTCCCGGGTATCTGTTATTCTATATATAAACCCTCCAAACACCGCGATTAGATTCCAGCCTGTAATTCACTCCCGGGTATCTGTTATTCTATTTATAAACCCCCCGAACCCCTCGATTAGATTCCAGCCTGTAATTCACTCCCGGGTATCTGTTATTCTATATATAAACCCTCCAAACACCACGATTAGATTCCAGCCTGTAATTCACTCCCGGGTATCTGTTATTCTATATATAAACCCCCCAAACCCCTCGATTAGATTCCAGCCTGTAACTCACTCCCGGGTATCTGTTATTCTATATATAAACCCTCCGAACACCGCGATTAGATTCCAGCCTGTAATTCACTCCCGGGTATCTGTTATATCTGTATATAAATCCCCCAAACCCCTGGATTAGATGCCAGCCTGTAACTCACTCACGGGTATTTGTTATTCTGTATATAACCCCCCCAAACCCATCGATTAGATTCCAGCCTGTAACTCACTCACGGGTATCTGTTATTCCATATATAAATCCCCCAAACCCCTGGATTAAATTCCAGACTGTAACTCACTCCCAGGTATCTGCTATTCTATATATAAACCCCCCGAACCCCTCGATTAGATTCCAGCCTGTAAATCACTCCCGGGTATCTGTTATTCTATATATAAACCCCTGAACCCGTGGATTAGATTCCAGCCTGTAATACACTCCAGGGTATCTGTTATTCTATATATAAACCCCCCCGCATAAGAGATTAGCATGCAAAATTAAGGCACATGGGATTGGGGGCAAGGTATTGACTTGGATAGAGAACTGGTTGGCGGACAGAAAGCAAAGAGTTGGAATAAATGGGTCGTTTTCCGAGTGGCAGGCAGTGACTAGTGGGGTACCGCAAGGATCGGTCCTAGGACCCCAGCTGTTCACAATATATATTAATGATCTGGACGAGGGAATTGGATGTAATATCTCCAAATTTGCAGATGACACAAAGCTGGGTGGGAGGGTATGCTGCGAGGAGGATGTCGTGAAACTCCAGTACGATTTGGACAGGTTGGGTGATTGGGCAGAAACATGGCAAATGCACTATAATGTGGATAAATGTGAGGTTATCCACTTTGGTGGCAAAAACAGGAAGGCAGGTTATTATTTGAATGGCAATAGATTGGGAGAAGGAGAAGTGCAAAGAGACCTGGGTGTTCTTGTGCACCAGTCGCTGAAGGTAAGCATGCAGGTGCAGCAGGCGGTTAAGAAGGCAAATGGTATGTTGGTCTTCATAGCAAGAGGGTTCGAGTACAGGAACAAGGATGTCTTGCTACAGTTGTACAGGGCCTTGGTGAGACCGCACCTTGAGTATTGTGTGCAGTTTTGGTCGCCTTACCTGATGAAGCACGTTCTTGCCATGGAAGGAGTGCAGCAAAGATTCACCAGGCTGATACCTGGGATGGCAGCAGTGACGTATGAGGAGAGATTGTGTCGATTGGACTTATACTCACTGGAGTTTAGAAGATTGAGAGGGGATCTCATCAAAACGTATAAAATTCTGTCAGGCCTGGACAGACTAGATGCAGGAAGGATGTTTCTGATGGCCGGAGAGTCCAGAACCAGGGGTCATAGTCTAAGGATAAGGGGTAAGCCATTTAGGACTGAAATGAGGAGGAATTTCTTCACCCAGAGAGTGGTGAACCTGTGGAATTCTCTGCCACAGAGGGCGGTGGAGGCCAGTTCATTAAATATATTCAAGAAAGAGTTGGATATATTTCTTAAGGCTAAAGGGATCAAGGGATATGGGGAGAAGGCAGGGACAGGGTACTGAATTTGGATGGTCAGCCATGATCTCATTGAATGGCGGAGCAGGCTCGAAGGGCCGAATGGCCTACTCCTGCTCCTATCTTCTATGTTTCTATGTTTCTAACGCCTCGCGGGTATATGTTATTCTGTATATAACCCCCCACCCCCCACAACCCATCGATTAGATTCCAGCCTGTAACTCACTCCCGGGTATCCATTATTATGCTATATATAAACCCCCTGAACCCCTCGATTAGATTCCAGCCTGTAACTCATTCCCAGGTATCTGTTATCTATATTATATACTAGCTGGGGAGCCCCGCGTTGCGAGGGCAATTTTGGGGCGCGAGGGCAATTTTGGGGCGCTTGGTCTCCCTGCCCCTGTGTGTCCCCCCTCTCCCTGTCATGTCCTCTCCCTGTCCTATCCCTCCCTCCCCTCTCTCCCTCCCCTCCCCTCTCCCTCCCTCCCCTCCCCTCTCTCCCTCCCCTCCCCTGTCTCCCTCTCCCCGCCCATCCCTCCCCCGCTCCCCCACCCCTCCCCTCCCCTGTCTTCCTCTCCCCGCCCACCCCTCCCCCGCTCCCCCACTCCCCTCTGTACCTCTCTCCGGCCCCTCCCCCTGCCTAGCGAGCCCCGCGTTGCGAGGGCAATTTTGGGGCGCGAGGGCAATTTTGGGGCGCGAGGGCAATTTTGGGGCGTTTGGTCTCCCTGCCCCTGTGTGTCCCCCCTCTCCCTGTCATGTCCTCTCCCTGTCCTATCCCTCCCTCCCCTCCCCTCTCTCCCTCCCTCCCCTCCCCTCTCTCCCTCCCCTCCCTCCCTCTCCCCCCACTCCCCCGCGTTTGGTCTCCCTGCCCCTGTGTGTCCCCCCTCTCCCTGTCATGTCCTCTCCCTGTCCTATCCCTCCCTCCCCTCTCTCCCTCCCCTCTCCCTCCCTCCCCTCCCCTCTCTCCCTCCCTCCCCTCCCCTCTCTCCCTCCCTCCCCTCCCCTCTCTCCCTCGCTCCCCTCGCTCCCTTCCTCCCCTCCCCTCTCTCCCTCCCCCCCACCCCTCCCCCACTCCCCTCTGTCCCTCTCTCCGACCCCTCCCCCTGCCTAGCGCCTGAGGTCCGGTGCCGTTGCTGAGGTCCCCCGCGTATCGCGCGGCTGATGGACGGCCGCTGCGGGCGGGCGGGCGGCGCATGCGCGGTGAGGGTGGGCGGCGCATGCGCGGTGAGTGTGGGCAGCGCATGCGCGGTCAGTGCGAGCGGCCCGCGGGAGCCGGCAAGGCCGTTAGCGAGCGGGAAACTTCAGGCGGCGCGCCCGCGCTCCGTCCGCGACACCTGAGAGGGGGAAGTAGAGAGAGACAGAGAGGGAAGAGGAGAAGGAGAGAGAGGGAAGAGGAGAGAGGGAAGAGGAGAAGGAGAGAGAGAGAGGGAAGAAAGAGAGAGAGAGAGAGAGAAATTTTTTCAGCTTCAGGCCCCGAGTCCCCCCTGCGCGAGGGTGAGGAGGAGGCGGGGGGAGGTTGCTAAACACAATATAAAACTCAAATAAATTGTTAATTAATTGCCTAACACATAATTGAAATATTTACCTTAGTTCCCTAACACACAGAAAGTGTGGGGGAAAAAATTGTGGAAAATCAAGATGGCAGCCACTCACCTCGGTTCAGAAGGATAAGGCCCGCCCACACACGCACCGATTGGTCGACCGGTCAGGTCACCGAAGCGTAGGATTGGTCAATCGTCGAGTCACTCGACACTCAACTGTAGGAAGACCTCGACGTCACACGGTCGCTAATGAGATGCTAATGAGCGGAACGCTGAACATTTTTGGGATACCGCGGGCGGGACTTTTGTCCGGCCGAAATGTAAATATGCCTATGACTGGTCCGGAATCGCAAGCTTTCTTTTGAGGCGACGCACGCGTCGGTACGCTCTGTAACTTCCAAACGTATAGAGACCAGGCAGACAGACAGACAGACAGACATCGGGACAGACAGAAGAGCCGCTTTATATATATAGATACTAGCTGGGGAGCCCCGCGTTGCGAGGGCAATTTTGGGGCGCGAGGGCAATTTTGGGGCGTTTGGTCTCCCTGCCCCTGTGTGTCCCCCCTCTCCTTGTCATGTCCTCTCCCTGTCCTATCCCTCCCTCCCCTCTCTCCCTCCCCTCCCCTCTCTCCCTCCCTCCCCTCCCCTGTCTCCCTCTCCCCCCCACCCCTCCCCTCCCCCACTCCCCCACTCCCCCACTCCCCTCTGTCCCTCTCTCCGGCCCCTCCCCCTGCCTAGCGCCTGAGGTCCGGTGCCGTTGCTGAGGTCCCCCGCGTATCGCATGGCTGATGGACGGCCGCTGCGGGCGGGCGGGCGGGCGGCGCATGCGCGGTGAGTGCGGGCGGCGCATGCGCGGTGAGTGCGGGCGGCGCATGCGCGGTGAGTGCGGGCGGCGCATGCGCGGTCAGTGCGAGTGGCCCGCGGGAGCCGGCAAGGCCGTCAGCGAGCGGGAAACTTTGGGCGGCTCGCCCGCGCTCCGTCCGCGACACCTGAGAGGGGGAAGTAGAGAGAGACAGAGAGGGAAGAGGAGAAGGAGAGAGAGGGAAGAGGAGAGAGGGAAGAGGAGAAGGAGAGAGAGGGAAGAGGAGAAGGAGAGAGAGAGAGAGAGGGAAGAAAGAGAGAGAGAGAGAGAAATTTATTCAGCTTCAGGCCCCGAGTCCCCCCTGCGCGAGGGTGAGGAGGAGGGGGGGGTTGCTAAACACAATATAAAACTCAAATAAATTGTTAATTAATTGCCTAACACATAATTGAAATATTTACCTTAGTTCCCTAACACACAGAAAGTGTGGGGGAAAAAATCGTGGAAAATCAAGATGGCGGCCACTCACCTCGGTTCAGAAGGATAAGGCCCACCCACACACGCACCGATTGGTCGACCGGTCAGGTCACCGAAGCGTAGGATTGGTCAATCGTCGAGTCACTCGACACTCAACTGTAGGAAGACCTCGACGTCACACGGTCGCTAATGAGATGCTAATGAGCGGAACGCTGAACGTTTTTGGGATACCGCGGGCGGGATTTTTGTCCGGCCGAAATGTAAATACGCCTATGACCGGTCCGGAATCGCAAGCTTTCTTTTGAGGCGACGCGCGCGTCGGTACGCTCTGTAACTTCCAAACGTATAGAGACCAGGCGGACAGACAGACAGACAGACATCGGGACAGACAGACAGAACAGCCGCTTTATATATATATAGATATATAAAAGGATCGTGGTGTCTGTCTGTCTGTCTGTGTGTCTGTCTGTGTGTATGTCCGGGCATCACTGAAAAGTTATAGAGCGTACCTACACATATGTTATATCAAAAGAAAGCGTATGATCAGGGGGGTGTCATAGGTGTATTTACTTTTTGGTCAGACAAAAATTGTTCGGACAGTATACAAAAATTTCAAAAATCCGCTCATTAGCGGTTGGCCAATCATACGGGGGAAATCCGCTCATTAGCATTGAGTGATGTGCTGGTTGACCAATCACGGGGGGCGTTTCATGGCATTTGTGGGCGGGGCCCAATCGTTCAAACTGCCGTTAGTGAGGTGAGTGGCGGCCATTACAGACCGGCCGGGCCTCAAGCTAAAAAAAATTCTCTCTCTCTCTCTCTCCTTCCCACCCTCTCTCTCTCTCTCTCTCTCCTTCCCCCTCTCTCTCTCTCTCCTTCCCCCCCTCCCTCTCTCTCTCTCTCTCTCCTGAAGCGGGAGTACACCCTCGCGGCCATCAGGCGCCATTCCCTCCTTCCTCCCTGCCCAGCGAAAATCAAGCTGCGGCTAATTGTGACAGGTGAGGACAGTGTTTGTTGTCGGGTGACTCGGTCGGCGTGCCACAGCGCGAGCTCAGCTGGGGTGACTCGGGCCGTGCCTCAGGCGCTACGGGCCTCTCCCTCTCTCTCTCTCCTTCCCTCTCTCTCTCTCCCCCCGTCTCTCTCTTCTCCCCCAGTCTCTCTCTCTCTTCCCCCCCGTCTCTATCTTCTCCCCCAGTCTCTCTCTCTCTCTCTCTCCCCCCCAGTCTCTCTCTCTCTGTTCCCCCCAGTCTCTCTCTCTCTCGCTCCCCCATCTCTCTCTCTCTCTTCCCCCCAGTCTCTCTCTCTTTCTCTTTCTCTTCCCCCAGCCTCTCTCTCTCTCTCGCTCCCCCGTCTCTGTCTCTCTCTTCCCCCAGTCTCTCTCTCTCCCCCCAGTCTCTCTCTCTCTCTTCCCCCCAGTCTCTCTCTCTCTCTCTTCCCCGTCTCTCTCTTCTCCCCCCAGTCTCTCTCTCTCTCTCCCCCCCACTCTCTCTCTCTCTCTTCCCCCCAGTCTCTCTCTCTCTCGCTCCCCCATCTCTCTCTCTCCCCCAGTCCCTCTCTCTCTCCCCCCCAGTCTCTCTCTCTCTCTCTCTCTCCCCCCCAGTCTCTCTCTCTCTCTTCCCCCCAGTCTCTCTCTCTCTCTCCCCGTCTCTCTCTCTCTCTCTCTTCCCCCCATCTCTCTCTCTCTCTCTCTCTTCCCCCCGTCTCTCTCTCTCTCTCCCCCCAGTCTCTCTCTCTCCCCCCCAGTCTCTCTCTCTCTCTCCCCCAGTCTCTCTCTCTCTCTCCCCCCAGTCTCTCTCTCTCTCCCCCAGTCTCTCTCTCTCTCCCCCCCAGTCTCTCTCTCTCTCTTCCCCCAGTCTCTCTCTCTCTCTCCCCCCAGTCAGTTCAGTTCAGTTCAGTTCAGTTCAAATGCTTTATTGGCATGAAAGTTTACAGAGAACCATATTGCCAAAGCTTACATAGCAAAAAGGTACAGTTTTCCAACATTCTGTAGGTGTCAATCGATTTGACATTTGTTGGGTATATACAATATTACTTTTAAACAATATTAATTTTAAACAGTCTTTCTACTTCATTTGGTATGTTCAATATTAATTTTAAACAGTCTTACTTTTAAACAGTCCTCAGGTTGTGACATGTTGTTACATATTTGGCCCCAAGGTATGGTCTGTCTCCTTCTCCTAGGACTAATCTCAATTTTGACAGATCATCCAATTCCTTGAAATCTGGGGTTGTTTGGCTTAGCTTGTTGAATAATATGTTTCTTGATGTGTTGAATTTTTCGCATTTTAGGAGGAAATGCATTTCTGTTTCAACCTCGCCAGCCAGACATTGATCGCATATTCTATTCTCTCTAGGCTGCCAGGATTTCTTGTATCTGCCTTTTTCAATTTCCAGTTGGTGGTCGCTTAGTCTGTACCTGGTGAGGGTCTGTCTCTGTTTTGTGTCTCTGATGGTCGTGAGGTAGTCTGCCAGTTTATATTCTCTTTTTAGGGCCCGGTCTCTTCCCCCAGTCTCTCTCTCTCTCTCTCTTCCCCCCATTCTCTCTCTCTCCCCCCCAGTCTCTCTCTCTCCCCCCAGTCTCTCTCTCTCTCTCTTCCCCCAGTCCCTCTCTCCCCCCCAGTCTCTCTCTCCCCAACTCTCTCTTCTCCCCCCAGTCTCTCTCTCTCTCTCTCTTCCCCCAGTCTCTCTCTCTCTCTTCCCCCAGTCTCTCTCTCTCTCTCCTTCTCCCTTTCTCTCTCTCTCCTTCCCCCTCTCTCTCTCTCTCCTTCCCCCCCTCTCTCTCTCTCCTTCCGCCTCTCTCTTTCTCCTTCCCCCTCCCTCTCTCTCCTTCCCCCTCTCTCTCTCTCTCCTTCCCCCTCTCCCTTTCCCTCTCTCTCTCTCTTTCCCTCTCTCTCTCTCTCTCCTTCCCACACAGACAGACAGACAGACAAACTCATTTATATATATAAAAATTATTTCTACTTTTTTCATAACAACATGCCCTCAAAAAACGAAGTTAATCAACCACCTCCTCGGTGCTTAGGAAGAGTTCTTCAATCCCAACAGTTTCATAAACAGTTTTACAAAAAAGCCTCGGCACCGCCCGGCACTCCAGCTAGTTCTATATATAAACCCCCCAAACCCCTCGATTAGATTCCAGCCTGTAACTCACTCCAGGGTATCTGTTATTCTATATATAAACCCCCCCAAACCCCTCGATTAGATTCCAGCCTGTAACTCACTCCCAGGTATCTGTTATTCTATATATAAACCCCCCAAACCCCTCGATTAGATTCCAGACTGTAACTCACTCCCAGGTATCTGTTATTCTATATATAAACCCCCCGAACCCCTCAATTAGATTCCAGCCTGTAAATCACTCCCAGGTATCTGTTATTCTATATATAAACCCCCCGAACCCCTCGATTAGATTCCAGCCTGTAACTCAATCCCGGGTATCTGTTATTCTATATATAAACCTTCCGAACCCCTTGATTAGATTCCAGCCTGTAACTCACTCCCAGGTATCTGTTATTCTATATATAAACCCCCCGAGCCCTTCAATTAGATTCCAGCCTGTAACTCACTCCCAGGTATCTATTATTATTCTATATATAAACCCCCCGAATCCCTCGATTGGATTCCAGCCTGTAAATCACTCCCGGGTATCAGTTATTCTCTATATAAACCCCTGAAACCCCGATTAGATTCCAGCCAGTTACTCACTCCCGGGTATCTGTTATTCTATACAAATACCCTGAGTCCCTTGATTAGATTCCAGCCAGTAACTCACTCCCGGATAGCTGTTAATCTATATATAAACCCCCGAACCCCTCGATTAGATTCGAGTTGGTAACTCACTCCCGGATAGCTGTTAATCTATATATAAACCCCCGAACCCCTCGATTAGATTCGAGTTGGTAACTCACTCCCGGGTATCTGTTATTCTATATATAATCCCCCCGAACCCCTGGATTGGATTCCAGCCTGTAACTCACTCCCGGGTATCTGTTATTCTATATATAAACCCCCCAAACCCATCGATTAGATTCCAACCTGTAACTCACTCCTGGGTATCTGTTATTCTATATCTAAACCCCCTGAACCCCTCGATTAGATTCCAGCCAGTAACTCGCTCACGGGTATCTGTTCTATATATAAACCCCCCAAACCCCGTGATTAGATTCCAGCCTGTAACTCACTCCCGGGTATCTGTTATTCTATATACAAACCACCCGAACCCCTGGATTAGATTCCAGCCAGTAATTCAATCCCGGGTATCTGTTACTCTATATATAAACCCCTACCCCAAACCCCTCCATTAGATTCCAGCCTGTAACTCAATCCAGGGCATCTTTTATTCTATATGTAAACCCCCCGAACCCCTCGATTAGATTCCAGCCTGTAACTCACTCCCGGGTATCTGTTATTCTATACATAAACCCCCCGAACCCCTGGATTAGATTCCAGCCTGTAACTCACTCCCGGGTATCTGTTATTCTATATATAAACCACCGGAACCCCCGATTAGATTCCAGCCTGTAACTCACTCCCGGGTATCTGTTATTCTATATATAAACCCCCCGAACCCCTCGATTAGATTCCAGCCTGTAACTCACTCCCGGGTATCTGTTATTCTATATACAAACCACCCAAACCCCTGGATTAGATTCCAGCCTGTAACTCACTCCCGGGTATCTGTTATTCTATATATAAACCCACAAACCCATCGATTAGATTCCAGCCTGTAACTCACTCCCGGGTATCTGTTATTCTATATATAAACCCCCGGATTAGATTCCAGCCTGTAACTCACTCCCGGGTATCTGTTATTCTATTTATAAACCCCCCAAACCCATCGATTAGATTCCAGCCTGTAACTCACTCCCGGGTATCTGTTATTCTATATATAAACCCCCGGATTAGATTCCAGCCTGTAACTCACTCCCAGGTATCTGTTATTCTATATATAAACCCCCGAACTCTTTGTAGTCCTCTCGGAGATCCCCTGAAGCTACGCTCAGACACTGAATGTACATTCCGAGATGCCCTGTATCCATCCCTTGGTTGTCTCCAGGAATTTAAGATTAATCTCCTGGACATTCCCTGGATTCTGAGCTACTGACCATCTCTCTGGTAATCACTGCACGTGACCTGGAGCTGAGGATATCTGACCAGCAGAGAGAGTTCTATGGTCACCGCTCTTATCCCGGGTCTCTTTGGCTAACGGGAACGAGGGCAGTGATGGAGATCGGTACTCACCATCTTGCGTGAGGGTTCTTTGGTGAAGTTTCAATCCTGGCTCGCTTCTCCTCCGAGGTCCTGTTTCCTATCACCCTGATACCATCCCGCCTGTAGTGTATGTAACCGTCTACCTTTAAGAGAACTATTTTATGTAACCGTCCACCTTTAAGAGAACTATTTTAGGGGTTGCACTACTTTATTTTGGCTTCTGTATACTGTAATACCGGTACTGACCACACCGGTATATAAGTGCTGGGTAAGGATTTATTGGGCAGATTCGCCCTGACCTTCGAATAGTAAAGTCCTGTTTAAAGTTACTTTTGTAGTCTGTGTATTAATTCACTATACAACCCACAGACTTTACAGTGGCGACGAGTTCGATCGTACCCTGCGGCAACAATACTTCTGAAACAGTTAACGAGCGTCGAGAAGAGGCAACCGCCCTCGTCGTTTTGCTGAGAGAAAACTCGAGTCTGCAGAGTAAGAAGGAAGGAAGACTTCAAACACGAAGCCTTCTGTAGTGTATGTATCCGTCTACCTTTAAGAAAACCATTGTATGTAACCGTTCACCTTTAAGGGAACTATTTTAGGTGTGGCACTACTTTGTTGGCTTCTGTATACTGTAATACCGACGGTGACCACACCGGTATATAAGTGCTGTGTCAGGATTTATTTGGCAGATTCGCCCTGACCTTCGAATAGTAAAGTCCTGTTTTAAGTTACTCTGGTAGTCTGTGTATTAATTAACTAAACAACCCACAGACTTTACAGTGGCGACGAGTCCGATCGTACCCTGCGGCAACAATACTTCCGAAGCAGTTAACGAGCGTCGAGAAGAGGCAACCGCCCTCGTCATTCTGCTGGAAAAAAACTCGAGTCTGCAGAGCTGGAAAGGAGGAAGAATTCAGAGACAAAGACTTCCATCAGCAACAGGCACTGACTGTCCCTTCTGCCACGGTGAGGAGTGAGCCGATCAGCACGAGAAGCAAGCCGGCCACGGTGACTGTGAGTAAGGGAAAAGTAAAAAGAATAACCGGAGGATAAGGACGGTGCACTCGACCACGGTCGAGGGGGAAAGGAGCCGGACAGAAGTCAGGCCCAGAGGCGCTGAGACTGGGGCAGCGTGGAGCAAGGAAGCCGCGGTACAGACAGGCTGGGGACGCAACGGCGTCGTGAGACAGCTAGACCGCGACCGGCGAAAAAGGCCGGGCAGCGACCGAAGCCTCGAAGCGCTGCGACCGGGAGCGTAGGCGCGGGAAGATATAAAAACTCAGCCGCAGCCGGGGAGGGAAGCACCGGACTGCGAGAGGGCTGGGAGGCGCGATTGGGAGCCGAGCGAGCGGGAGAGGCAGAGCCGACCAAGGGAGACTGAACGAGAGCCAGTCCAGCGGCTGAAACTGTTCGCCGTCAACGGGGTGTACCCAGCGCCGGTAGAGCCGAGCGAGCGGGAGAGAGACAGAGCCCGAGCAAGGGGAAATGAGCGAGAGCCAGCCCAGCGGCTGAAACTGTTCGCCGCCAACGGGGTGTACCCAGCGCCGGTTGCCCTGCCGAGAAAAGGGAAAGCCCTGAAGCCGACGCGCAGGCTGTGAACCTGAAAGCCAGCGGCCGTCGCCCGTGGGGAAAGTGTACCCCTCCCGCTAGGGAAGAAACGCGGGAAGCCGCCATTAGGCGGGGAAGAAGACAGAAGCGGGAAACCGCCATTGAAGTGGGCAGGGAGAGAAGATAAGCGCGGGAAACCGCCATTTTCGCGGGAACCGCCATCTTGGAAAAAAAAAGAAAAGAAAATTTAAAGAAATAATTCGTGGTGTTATCAGGAAGAGAGGAAGATGCCTAAGCGTGGTCACATCAACGATTTTAATTCCGAGGTAGAAGACTGGGCCACGTATGTGGAACGCATTGAGATCTATTGTGAGGCCAATAAAATAGAAGAAGATGACAAAGCTATAACCTTGCTAAACTCGATGGGCACAAAGACATACGGGCTCTTGAAGCATCTACTAGCACCAGCTAAACCGGTGGATCAGACTTTCGATGATATTGTGACTGTTCTGAAGGATCACTTGAACCCCACACCGTTGATGTTGGCGGAACGATTCAAATTCTATGCGAGAACGCAAAGGAAAGATGAAAGCAACGCAGAATACTTGGTCGAACTGCGTAGACTAGCGAAACACTGCCAGTTTGGAGGGAATCTGACAGAGGCATTGCGAAACAAGTTCGTGTGCGGGTTGTCAAAGGAAGGAACGCAAAAGCGACTACTGAAAGAGAACGACCTTACACTTGACAGGGCTGTCCTTATTGCAGCATCGCACAAAGCCGCAGCGAAGGGAACTGTGGAAATGCAGCTAAAGGCAGCGGCACTCAGTGTGGATCAAATTACCTCGAGTACAACAAAATGCTATCGTTGTGGGAAGACAACACATGACCAGAACCAATGCTGGTTTAAGAACCAGGAATGTAGGAAATGTGACAAACTGGGTCACATAGCTAAGGTATGCCGGTCAGGGAAGAAGACCAACAACCAAAGGAAGCCATCACAGGAAAAGTACAACAAGGTACACAAGGTGGCTGAGAAGAGTTCAGACAAACAGAATTCGGACTCAGACCCAAACGGCCAGGAGCTGGGTAGTCTGAGAATTCACAATGTGAGCAAGGAAGCTGACCTACAAACTATCTGGGTCATGCTAATAATAGCTGGAGTCCAAGTGAAAATGGAGTTGGACACTGGATCAGCTCTATCAGTCATAAATCGAAGGGATTACCACCGGCTATTCTCACATATACCCTTAAGAGATACCAAGTTATTGCAGACATACACGGGGCATAAAGTATACCCCATGGGGAAGATAAGAGTCAAGGTGAGAGATGGGGGTAAAGAACACCCAAGAATGAACTTATACGTACTACCTGAGGGAGGACCACCACTTCTGGGATGGGAGTGGATCAAGAAAATAGACATGGAATGGCACTATCTAAAAGCCATAACGAGTGAGGACTCGGTGCAGACAATCAGCTCAGATTCTGAAACGGATGACGATAAGACCAACCCAAATATGAAAGACAAGGCTAAAATGGACTTGCCGACTAAGGTTGGAAGAACGAAGGCATGCATAAAGGCTTATGCTCCAGAGAAGAACAAAGTTTCAGAACAGAACTCCACCGAACAACGACAACATAGTTTGACAGAGAATTCTGAGTCTGTTCAGTTTACGGACATATCCATGACTGACGAACACCAAGCTCGGACTCAACGTTATTTCAAATTACGACAGCAAGTAGAACAAGTGAGTTACCGTCTCGAACAAGAGATGAAAACAATGAAAAAGTTCTATGACACCGAATGGGAGAATCTGGAAAGACAACAGAAGCAGCTAGCTCAAGCAGAGAGCGACCATAGAGCCATTGTGACCAATTACCGATCACATCTCCCCTATGCTGTTCAGGAGTTAGAATATTTGCAGGAAGGAGCAAATGAAGAGGAATCTTCAGGAAGCCAGGATTTTATTCCCGTTCTTCTCTACGACTCCTTACAAGCAGAGTTTGAGAAGTTGAAGGAACAGTATGAACAGGCCCAGGCTACAATCCTGGAGGGGATTAACTCGGCAACCTCCGAAAAGCTAGTTTCAGTAGAAGCATATGAGCAACTAAAGGTTGAACATGAGCAAGAAGTCCAAAGGCTGCAGGAAATTCTTGATGAGCTCAAGGCCAAGACAGACTCATCGGTAGAAGTTCCATCCATAGATGAGAAATTACAGGTGAAAATCATGGCAGAACATGAAAGACAAGATGTCCAAGAACTCATAAAAATATTGAAGGAAACCCAAGACAAATATGAGGCGGCAATGACCGAGGTTCAACAACTTGAAGAACAGATTCAACTGGGAATCCTTTCAGTGGAAGAAAAGGAAACTGTAAGAAACACAGAGACTGTAAGAATGGCCCCTGAACAGGAGCTAGAGAGCATCAAGGCGCAACTTCTCCGAGCGCTGAAAGCCAAAGTACAAGAGGAAAAGAAGGTGAAAGCATTGGAGGAAAAGGTGGATGAAATGGAGAAGACTCTGATCCACAGTGTTCCCGTGGAAGAGTTAACGGTCAGCCAACTCCTTCATATGCTCAGGGACAAGACTCTGCAATGGGAACAATCTGAACACGAGCTTCAATCTTCAAAGGGAAGGAGTTCGGAGCTCTCAAAAGTTATGGAAATAGCTGAGGTTGCAACACAGATTTTACTGGGATGCCAAAAGTACGCTGAATCACGTCTATGTGAACAACAGAATGTTGAAACAGCTGCTCCAGTAGAAGGATTGAATAGCCCGATCAATCAATCCCCGATGGAAGGGGAAGTATTGAAATCACAAATGAGGTCATTAGTGAAGGATTTGCAGGAAACCCAGGAAGAGCGGGATGACTATGAACGCATGAAGAAGTCTCTTCAGGAAAGATGTCTAGGGAGGGAACAACAGTCGGCTAGCGTCCAGTTGGGTAAGGAAGAAGTAGCAGGCCCTCTCGCTAGACTAGTTCAGGACGACACCGAATGTTACCATGACCTGTTGAGTGACACGGAATATTTCGAGGACTTGGTCTGCCCAGCTTGTGATGAAAACTCCCAAAGTGCAGAAATCAGGATGAAGCACTTAAAGTCTAAGGAACATAGGGAGATGGTGGCGCTACAGCTGGCAGCTGATAAGGGAGCCCCGAGAGTCTCCAAGAAGCAGAAAAGAAAAAGACGAAGCAGAAGGTGATAACCATCTAAATCATTATCACTTCTACCAGATCATGTACGTGGGCCCTACGAAGGGAGCCAAATCAGTTGGCAAGTAGGAAAAATTACCAAGGCAGTCCAGTTGTTTGTAAAAGTCAGCACTGCTGGTTCAGCAGGACGGAAGTTCAAGCTGTTAAGTCAAGGGAAAGACTATTGGATGAGTCACGCTAGCAATGTGAACCGGCTACACCACAGAGATGTTGTTCGGACCGAGTCAAGACCAGAGACTGAATCTGTGAACTGTTCCCGCAGAGACTGAATCTGTAAACTGTTTCCCGCATAGATTATACCTGTGAATTGTTTTACATGAAGTTGAATATATGTTATGTTTAATGGGGGACTAAGTATGTTGTAAGCTAAAAAGGGAGGATTGTAGTGTATGTATCCGTCTACCTTTAAGAAAACCATTGTATGTAACCGTTCACCTTTAAGAGAACTATTTTAGGTGTGGCACTACTTTGTTGGCTTCTGTATACTGTAATACCGACGGTGACCACACCAGTATATAAGTGCTGTGTCAGGATTTATTTGGCAGATTCGCCCTGACCTTCGAATAGTAAAGTCCTGTTTTAAGTTACTCTGGTAGTCTGTGTATTAATTAACTAAACAACCCACAGACTTTACACCTTCCATCAGCAACAGGCACTGATTGTCCCTTCTGCCACGGTGGGGAGTGAGCCGATCAGCACGAGAAGCAAGTCGGCCACGGTGACTGTGAGTAAAAGGAAAATAGAAAAAAAAACGGAGGATAAGGGCAGTGAACTCGACCACGGTCGAGGGGGAAAGGAGCCGGACAGAAGTCGGGCCCAGAGGCGCTGAGACGGGGCAGCGTGGAGCACGGAAGCTGCGGTACAAGTGGGCTGGGGAGCGTTGTGAGACGGCTAGACCGCGACGGCGAAAAAGGCCGGACAACTACCGCGACCACGAGGCGCTGCGACCGGGATCGTAAGGCGCGGGAAGATATAAAAATAAATAAGCCACGGAGAACTCAGCCGCAGCCGGGGAGGAAAGCACCGGACTGCGAGAAGCTGGGAGGCGCGATTGGGGTGAAAAAGGCCGGACAGTGATCGAGGCCACGAGGCGCTGCGACTGGGATCGTAAGGCGCGGGAAGATAAAAATAAATAAATCGCGAAGAACTCAGCCGCAGCCGGGGAGGGAAACACGGACTGTGAGAGGGCTGGGAGACGCGATTGGGAGCCCGAGAGAGAGCAAGCGAGAGCCGCGCAAGCGGGAGAGACAGAGCCCGAGAAAGAGCGAGCGAGAGCCGTGCGAGCGGGAGAGACAGAGCCCGAGAGAGAGCGAGCGAGAGCCGCGCAAGCGGGAGAGACAGAGCCCGAGAAAGAGCGAGCGAGAGCCGCGCGAGCGGGAGAGACAGAGCCCGAGAGAGAGACCGAGCGAGGTTCCGGCCAGCGGCTTACAGCAGCTGCCGTGAAGGACCAGGAGCTGGATCTGTCCGACGCCAACTGGTTGTCCCCAGCGCCGGTTGCCCCTGCCGAAAAGAAGAAGGAGGGGGGGGAACAAGGAACGCGATCGGCTTTTCTAGCGCGCGCTTCAGAATAAACTGAAGCCGGCGCACAGACCGCAAACCCCGTAAACCAGCGGTCGGCGCCCGAGGGCAAAGCTTACCCTCCCACCAGAAGAAGACAAGCGCGGGAAACCGCCATTTTCGGAGGCGGGGAAGAAGACAAGCGCGGGAAACCGCCATTTTGCCAGTAGGGGGGGAAGAAGACAAGCGCGGGAAACCGCCATTTTGCCAGTAGGCGGGGAAGAAGACAAGCGCGGGAAACCGCCATTTTTGAAAAAAAAAGAGAAAAAGTTAAAAAGTTAAAGAGAAATTCTGTTGTTCACAGAAAGATAGTGAGAGATAGTGAAGATGCCTAAGCATGGTAACATCAACAACTTCGATGCCGAGGTGGAAGATTGGGCCACGTACGTAGAACGTATCGAGATATATTGTGAGGCCAATAAAATAGAAGATGATGATAAAGCTATAACCTTTCTAAACGCGATGGGGGCGAAGACATACGGCCTATTGAAGCATCTTCTATCACCAGCTAAACCGGCGGATCAGACTTTCGCTAATATTGTTGCTGTCCTGAAGGATCATTTGAACCCCACACCGTTGATGTTGGCGGAACGATTCAAATTTTATGCGAGAACGCAACGGAAAGAGGAAAGCAACGCGGAATACTTGGTCGAACTGCGTAGATTAGCGAAATACTGCCAGTTTGGAGGAAATCTGACAGAGGCATTGCGAGACAAGTTCGTGTGCGGGTTGTCGAAGGAAGGAACGCAAAAGCGACTGCTCGAAGAGAACGACCTCACACTTGATAGGGCTGTCCTTATTGCAGCATCGCATGAAGCCGCCGCGAAAGGAACTGCGGAAATGCAGCTAAAGGCAGCGGTACTCAGTGTGGATCAAATTACTTCGGGTACAACGAAATGTTATCGTTGTGGGAAGACAACACACGACCAGAACCAATGCTGGTTTAAAAACCAGGAATGTAGAAAATGTGGCAAACTGGGCCACATCGCTAAAGTATGCCGGTCAGGGAAGAAGACCAACAACCAAAAAAAGCCATCACAGGAAAAGTACAACAAAGTACACAAGGTGGCTGAGAAGAGTTCAGATGAACATAATTCAGATTCAGACCCAAACGGCCAGGAACTGGGTAGTCTGAGAATTCACAATGTGAGTAAGGAAGCTGACCTACAAACTATCTGGATCATGCTAAAAATAGCCGGAGTCCAAGTGAAAATGGAATTGGACACTGGATCAGCCCTATCAGTCATAAATCGAAGGGATTACAACCGGCTATTCTCACATATACCCTTGAGAGATACCAAGTTCGTATTGCAGACATACACGGGGCATAAAGTATACCCCATGGGAAAGATAAGAGTCAAGGTGAGAGACAGGGGCAAAGAACACCCAGGAATGGACTTATATGTACTACCTGAGGGAGGACCACCACTTCTAGGACGGGAGTGGATCAAGAAAATAGACATGGAATGGCACTACCTAAAAGCAATAACGAGTGAGGACTCGGGGCAGACAATCAGCTCAGACTCTGAAACGGATGACGATAAGACCAGCCCAAGTATGAAAGACAAGTCTAAAATGGACTTGCTGACTAAGGTTGGTAGAACGAATGCGTACATAAAGGCTTATGCTCCAGAGGAGAACAAAGTTTCAGAACAGAATTCCTCTGAACAACAACAACATAGTTGGACAGAGAATTCTGAGTCTGTTCAAGTTACAGACATATATATTACTGAGGAACATCGAGCTCGAACGCAAACTTATTTCAGATTACGACAGCAATTAGAACAATTGAGTTGCCGTCTCGAGCAAGAGATGAAAGCAATGAAAAAGTTCTATGATACCGAATGGGAGAATCTGGGAAGACAACAGAAGCAGCTGAGGGAGAAAAGGGAGCAGGAGCACACAAACCGTCTGCACGAGGAGGCCAAACGAATCAAAGCTGATTCGGCTGCTGAAGGTGCGTGCTCTAATCTGGTGGAACAAGATGTGCTGCAACTGAAGGCGCTTGTTAGCAGGTTGCAGGCAGAAAAGGCGGAATTGGTCGACATGACTTCCGAGCTCCTACTGAAGTTGGGTGCAGCATCACCGGACGATTCAATTGTGGAAATTCGAATGGTGGGGGCTGCGGATGATGGCGAAGTAGAAACAGCAAAGGAGCCCCAGGACAAGGTTATAAACAGCCCTGCAGCTAATGGAGGATGGCAGAAGAGTTAACAGTCAGCCAACTCCTCCAGGGCAAGGTTATAAACAGCCCTGCAGCTAATGGAAAAGGGATGATGGCAGAAGAGTCAACAGTCAGCCAACTCCTTCATATGCTGAGGGATAAGACTCTACAATGGAAAAAACATAAACACGAGCCTCAATCGTCAAAGGGAAGGGGTTCGGAGCTCTCAAAAGTTATTGGAAGAGCTGAGGTGGCAACACAGACTGAGAAGACTGCAGCAGAACAGCCTTTGGATGCCGAAAGTACGCTGACGCACGTCAAGGTAGAACAACAGAATGCTGAAACAGCTACTTCAGTAGAGGGATTGAATAGGCCGATCAATCAATCTCCGAATGAAGTTGAAGTATTGAAATCACAAATGAGGTCATTAGTAAAAGACTTGCAGGAAGCCCAGAAAAAGCGGGATGAATCGGAACGCATGATGAAGTCTCTTCAGGACAGATGTCGGGATGTGGAACAAAAGCCGGCTAACGTCCAGCTGGGTAAGGAGGAAATAGAAGACCCTCTCGCTGGCCTACCTCAGGACGACACCGAATATTACCAGGACCTGTTGAGTGACACTGAATATTACGAGGACCTGGTCTGCCCAGCTTGTGCTGAAAACTCCCAAAGTGCAGAAATCAGGATGAATCACTTAAAGTCTAAGGAACATAGGGAGATGGTGGCGTTACAGCTGGCAGCTGACAAGGGAGGCCAGAGAGTCTCCAAGAAGCAAAAAAGGAAAAGACGAAACAGAAGATGATAACCATCTGAACCATTATCACCTCTACCAGATCACACACGTGGTCCCTCAGAACGGAGCCAAATCAGTTGGGAAGTAGGGGAACTTCCCAAGGCAATCCAATTGTTTTTTTTTTTAAGTCAACAATGCTGGTTCAGAAGTTACAGGGTTCAAGCTGTTAAGTTAGGGAAGGACTAGTGGACGAGTCACTTCCGCAACGTGAACCGACTACACCACCGGGAACTGCTACACCACGGAGGCGTTGTCCGGACGAGTCAAGAAGCGCAGGAGACGCCTCCACCGAGACTGAATCTGTGAACTGTTTTCCGCAGAGACTGAATCTGTGAACTGTTTTC
>NW_028225179.1:154140583-154296773 GCF_052327205.1 Somniosus microcephalus
CGTCATTCCTGCCATCCCAGGTATCAGCCTGGTGAATTTTTGCTGCACTCCTTCCATGGCAAGAACATCCTTCCTCAGATAAGGCGACCGATACGCAGACCGCTGCCCATTGTTATCCGCAATCTGTGTTTGGCAGTTTACTGACGGGTTAGTTTGGTGGCTGAATACCAACAACTGCAATAGGTTCCCTTTGGGTAGCTGACACGGTTTTATTCCAGGGATTAGGACAAGAGGTCCCCAGAGGTGGACCGATATTTTGCAGCAGGTCCTCCATGGCTCAGTGGGCAGCACTCTCACCTCGGAGTCAGAAGACTGTGGGTTCGAGTCCCACTCCAGAGACTTGAGCACAAAAATCGAGGCCGACACTCCAGTGCACTGTCGGAGGTGCTGTCTTTCGGATGAATCGGTAATCTGAGGCCTCTCTTCCCTCTCGGGTGGACGTAAAGATCTCACGGCCACTATTTGAAGAGGAGCAGGGGAGTTATCCATCAGGACTGGGCTTGACTAATCTACTGGAATTTTTTGAAATAGATAAGGGAGAACCAGTGGATGTGGTGTATTTGGACTCAGAAGGCTTTCGATAAGGTCCCGCATAAGAGATTAGCATGGAAAGTTAAGGCACATGGGATTGGGGGCAAGGTATTGACTTGGATAGAGAACTGGTTGGCAGACAGAAAGCAAAGAGTTGGAGTAAACGGGTCTTTTTCCGAGTGGCAGGCAGTGACTAGTGGGGTACCGCAGGGATCGGTCCTTGGATCCCAGCTATTCACAATATATATTAATAATGATCTAGACGAGGGAACGAGATGTAATATCTCCGAGTTTGCAGGCAACACAAAGCTGGGTGGGCGTGTGTGCTGTGAGGAGGATGCCGAGAAACTCCAGTATGATTTGGACAGGTTGGGTGATTGGGCAGAAGCATGGCAGGTGCAATATAACGTGGATAAATGCAAGGTTATCCACTTTGGTGGCAAAAACAGGAAGGCAGATTATTCTCTGAATGGCAATAGATTGGGAGAAGAGGAAGTGCAACGAGACCTGGGTGTCCTTGTGCACCAGTCGCTGAAGGTAAGCATGCAGGTGCAGCAGGCGGTTAAGGCGGCAAATGGTTTGTTGGCCTTCGTAGCGAGAGGGTTCGAGTACAGGAACAAGGGTGTCTTGCTGCAGTTGTACAGGGCCTTGGTGAGACCACATCTTTAGTATTGTGTGCAGTTTTGGTCGCCTTATCTGAGGAAGGATGTTCTTGCCATGGAGGGAGTGCAGCGAAGATTCACCAGGCTGATACCTGGGATGGCAGGAATGACGTATGAGGAGAGATTGGGTCGATTGGGCTTATACTCGCTGGAGTTTAGAAGAATGAGAGGGGATCTCATTGAAACTTATAAAATTCTAACAGGACTAGACAAACTAGATGCAGGAAGGATGTTCCCGATAGCCGGGAAGTCCAGAACCAGGGGTCACAGTCCAAGGATAAGGGGTAAGCCATTTAGGACAGAGATGAGGAGGAATTTCTTCACCCAGAGAGTGGTGAACCTGTGGAATTCTCTACCACAGAAGGCAGTAGAGGCCAATTCATTAAATATATTCACGAAGGAGTTAGATATATTTCTTAAGGCTAAAGGGATCAAGGGATATGGGGAGAAGGCAGGGACAGGGTACTGAATTTGGATGATCAGCCATGATCTCATTGGACGGCGGAGCAGGGTCGAGAGGCCGAATGGCCTACTCCTGCTCCTATGTTTGTGTGTGTCCTGGCCAATATTTATCCCTCAATCACCACCACTAAAAAATAGATTATCTGGTCATTTATCACATTGCTGTTTGTGGGAGCTTGCTGTGCGCAAACTGGCTGCCGCGTTTTCCTACATTACAACAGCGACTACACTTCAATAAGTACCTCATTGGCTGCAAAGTGCTTTGGGACATCTGGAGATTGTGAAAGGCGCTATAGAAATGCACCATTTATCCCTCAACCAAAACAGATTATCTGGTGGGTTGCGTGTCGCATTGCTGTCTGTGGGAGCTTGCTGTGCGCAAACTGGCTGCTGCGTTTTCCTACGTTGCAACAGTGACTATGCTTCAAGAGAGAAGTGCTCCTGTACTGGCTTTGGGACGTCCTTTAAAAGGCGCCGTCTACAAATGGAAGTGTTTTCCTTTCCCACAAAGTCTGAGGATCACTGCTATGATGGGTTTAACTGGTTGAAGTACAGAGAAACCACCCCAGTGTTAATTCTGGGAGCTATTTGCATAATTGTAACTAATGACTTTAGCTGTTGCGATAGCAGGAGGGACGTGCTCCAACTCGGAAACTATGCGTTGCATCATGGTGCTCCTTAGATATAAACCACAGACGGCAGCATGCCTGAACAAACAGCTTTGCACAAACCCTTTGGAAAATATAAAATGGGCAGAGTGTAGGGGTTTCAGAAAGCAACGCAAAGGCGAATCATATTTCAAAGAGCAGGTTCTGTTGAGGACTTGATGCACACCGATCTTCACTCACTCCCCACCCACCCGTACTGCCTTTTAGTTCGGAGGTCACAAATTGCACGCCTTGGGCGGCCCACGGGATCGGGAGGATAATAGCGCCCTGAGCAAGCAGGAGCGGCGCAAGTTTAATAAACGCAGGCACTTCTGTTGGGACTCTGGCCCAATTGGTGGAAGCACCGCTTAAGCAAAGCGGCTCAGAGCTTGGTGACGGGAGACTGACCGGCTTATCTCACATCCTGCCACCAGATCAAGGATCTTCGCCAGGTCAGGGCGGGATGTGGTTCACTATCCAAGCCAACCTCGTTCGAACGACAACACCAAAGGAACAGATTCAGTAGACGTTAACCTCGTAGTGTAAAAGACCCCCCAAGGAACTATTTGAAGAGCAGGGGGGAGCTCTCTCCGGTGCCCTGGCCAATATTTATCCCTCAATTACCACCACTAAAAAAAAATCATCACAATGCTGTTTGTGGGAGCTTGCTGTGCGCAAATTGGCTACTGCATTTACTACACTGCAACAGCAACTACACTAAGTACCAAAGGAATTGGCCGTGAAACGCTTTGGGACGTCCTCAACCAAAACAGTGCAGTTGGCAACTCTCCCAGGACTGTCCTGGAGTCTCCAGGAATTAAAGATTAATCTCCAGGATTAAGCCCAGGAGTAAACGTCAGAGGCCCATTTTCTTTAAACACTATTAGCTCTAAAATTATTGGCGACATGGTGGTGGTGGGGAGGCCGCTTGACTAACAATCGTGATCCATCCAAATCGGGTGACGGCGAGTCTGCTGGTTTCCGATCGGTGGGGTGCGACGAGAATCGACGGGTCGGGCGGCCAGTGGTGGGAGCGTGGGGAGGGGGGCGGTTGGGGCGGGAGGTCATGTGATAAAACCTCCAGGAAATACGCCCATCCAGAGCAGGCAAACCCTCACGAGCATTTCGTGAGGCCGCTCCATTTGCCTGGGCGAGAGGAGCCGCAATTGCAAAAAAAGTTATTTAACTGCTTTGCGACGCACTGAGAAACAGCGTGAGGACATTATATAAAAAGGCAAGTCTCGCTCTGTCCTGTGCTCTCGGCTGGAAGAGAACAGGCACAAGTGGGCCACAAAAGGCCCTTTTCTCTCCTCCTCCTGGATTCCCCAATACCCAGTAAAATAGCTGCACTGCGCATTATATAGGATCACAACCACCGTCCACTGTAAGCTGCGCTTTGCTCTGCGCGGCCCGTTTCCTTTAAATCGCTGCCCATTACAATGTAAAAGCCAGTGAGCGGCCTGGGCGGGACCTCGCAGATCACTGCACGGCTGCGCACGCACCCAAGCGGGAACATTTCTCACAGCTGTTAATGATTCTCAAAAGGAAGGCTGCTCAGCTCAGCAGTGAACATGGAAAAACTGCAACCTCCCGCATTCTCCAAGCTTGCCCGAAAAAGGCATCAAAGCAAAAGCGGGCCATCGCGCAAGGTGACTATCGTTTGAGGTCTGTAGTTTCAACAAGAACATAAAACACTAGGTAGGCCGCAGCTAGGGTACTGCGTGCAGTTCTGGTCACCACATTACAGGAAAGATGTGATTGCACTAGAGAGGGTACAGAGGAGATTTACAAGGATGTTGCCGGGAGTAGAGAATTTTAGCTATGAGGAAAGACTGGATCGGCTGAGTTTGTTTTCCTTGGAACAGAGGAGGCTGAGGGGAGACCTTATTGAGGTGTATAAAATTATGAGGGGCCTAGATAAAGTGGATAGAAAGGACCTATTTCCCTCAGCAGAGGGGTCAAAAACCAGGGGGCACAGATTTAAAGTGATTGGTGGAAGGTTTAGAGGGAATTTGAGGGGAAATTTCTTCACCCAGAGGGGGTCTGGAACTCACTGCCTGAAAGGGTGGTAGAAGCAGAAACCCTAACCACATTTACAAAGTACTTGGATGTGCACTTGTGGTGCTGTAACCTGCAGGGCTACAGACCAAGAGCTGGGAAGTGGGATTAGGCTGGATAGCTTCGTTGGCCGGCGTGGACACGATGGGCCGAAATGGCCTCCTTCCGTGCTGTAACTTTCTATGATTCTATAATCGGCATTTCACGCGATCTAACGTCATTAAGCAGATTCATCTTTTGGGCCCATTGAAACATCTTATTCATTCCCAGGATGCAAGCGTCGCTGGCAAGGCCGGCATTTATTGCCCCATCACTAGTCATCCCGCGATGGCTCGACACCAATGAGCAACTTGCTAGGCCAGTTCAGAGGGTGGTTAAGAGTCAACCATGTTGGTGTGGGGACTGGAGTCACATATAGGCCCAGACTGGATAAGGACGGCAGATCTCCTTCCCTAACAGGACTTTAGTATAGAAGCATAGAAGATAGGAGCAGGAGTAGGCCATTCGGCCCCTCGAGCCTGCTCTGCCATTCAATGAGATCATGGCTGATCATCCAAATTCAGTACCCGGTCCCTGCCTTCTCCCCATATCCCTTGATCCCTTTAGCCTTAAGAAATATATCCAACTCCTTCTTGAATACATTTAATGAACTGGCCTCTACTGCCTTCTTTGGTAGAGAATTCCACAGTTTCACCACTCTCTGGGTGAAGAAATTCCTCCTCATTTCTGTCCTAAATGGCTTACCCCTTATCCTTAGACTGAGACCCCTGGTTCTGGACTCCCCGACCATCAGGAACATCCTTTCTGCATCTAGTCTGTCCAGTCCTGGCAAGAACGTCCTTCCTCAGATAAGGCGACCAAAACTGCACACAATACTCAAGGTGTGGTCTCACCAAGGCCCTGTACAACTGCAGCAAGACATCCTTGTTCCTGTACTCAAACCCTCTCGCTACGAAGGCCAACATACCATTTGCCTTCTTAACCGCCTGCTGCACCTGCATGCTTACCTTCAGCGACTGGTGCACAAGGACACCCAGATCTCGTGAACCTAGTGAACCACTTGAGTTCTTAACGACAGCTTCATGGTTGCTTTTACTGATGGCAGATTTTTAAATTCCGGATTTAAACAAAAAATGTAAATTCTCAAAAGGCGACGATAGGATTTGAACGCATGTTCTCTGGATCACTAATCCAGTAAGAGAAACACTACACTACCGTCCCCCACCTACAACAGTATTGCTGGGAAGCTAGTTAGTTATATGTCATTTTGTAATCTGTCTTATCATTTACTTCAACACAGCAGCGTGTCAGTTTAGTTTTCTTTCAAGTTAGGCTAGATAATGAAGCAGTCCATGCCCGCACGCAGCAAGACCTGGACGACGTTCAGGCTTGGGCTGATAAGTGGCAGGTAACACTTGCGCTACACAAGTGCCAGGCAATGACTATCTCCAACAAGCGAGTCTAATCCCCCACCATCAATATCCTGGGGGTTACCATTGACCAGAAACTGTACCAGCCACATAAATACTGTGGCAACAAGAGGTCAGAGGTTGGGTATTCTGCAGCGAGCGTCTCACCTCCTGACTCCCCAAAGCCTTTCCACCATCTACAAGGCACAAGTAAGGAGTGTGATGGAATACTCTCCACTTGCCTGGATGAGTGCAGCTCCAACAACACTCAAGAAGCTCAACACCATACAGGACAAAGCAGCCCGCCTGATTGGCACCCCATCCATTACCTTAAACATTCACTCCCTCCGCCACCGGCGTACCGTGGCTGCAGAGTGTACCATTTACAAGATGCACTGCAGCAACTCACCAAGGCTTCTTCGGCAGCACCTCCCAAACCCGCGACTTACCAGGACAAGGGCAGCAGGCGCATAGGAACACCACCACCTCCAAGCTCCCCTCCAAGTCACACACCATCCTGACTTGGATGTATATCACCGATCCTCCATCATCGCTGGGTCAAAATCCTGGAACTCCCTCCCTAACAGCACTGTGGGAGTACCTTCATCACACGGACTGCAGAGGTTCAAGGCGGCGGCTCACTACCACCTTCTCTAGGGCAATAAATGCTGGCCTTGCCAGCGACGCCCACATCCCATGAATGAATTAAAAAAAAAGTTTTCGGAAAAGACATCATAGAAGGTTTTAAGGAGCGACTTAAAGGAGGAGAGAGGTGGAGAGGTTTAGGGGGGGAATTCCAAAGTTTAGGACCTAGGTGGCTGAAGGCACGGCTGCTAATGGTGGGGCAATTAAAATCAGGGATGCGCAAGAGGCCAGAACTGGTGGAGCGCAGAGATCTCAGAGGGTTGTGGGCAATGTTCCCTTTTATTTTTCTTTTTGGTGCGCGGCCCAGTCAACTGTTCACGTGGTTTTTCTCATTAAAGCTGGTGCGCGGCACCTCCAGAGTGCTACGGGGCCGCTTAACAAGAATATTTGTTTTAATTGGTGATATTGAATTAATTTAAATTAATTAAAGGGTAAGTCATGTCAGGACAGCCCAGCCCCGTGTTATGCTCCACCTGCGCTATGTGGGAATTCAGGGACACTGCCGGTGTCCCTGATGACCATGTGCGCTGGAAATGTATCCAGCTGCAGCTTCTAGCAGACCGCATTGAGGCACTGGAGCTGCAGATGGAGGAGTTTTGGAGCATTCGCGATGCTGAGAGGGTCGTGGATAACACACTTAGTGAGTTGGTCACACCGCAGGTAAGGGCTGCACAGGCAGAAGGGAAATGGGTGACCATCAGGCGGAGCAGTAGAAGCAGGGGACCCCTGTGGCCATCCCCCTCTCAAACATGTATACCGATTTGGATACTGTTGAGGGGGATGACTTACCAGGGGAAGGCAGCAGCAGCCAACTTCCTGGCACTGGGGGTGCTTCTGCTGCTCAGGAAGGGAGGAAAAAGAGTGGGAGAGTAATAGTGGTAGGGGATTCTATCGTAAGGGGAACAGATAGGCGTTTCTGTGGCTGTAGACGCGACTCCAGGATGGTTTGTTGCCTCCCTGGTGCCAGGGTCAAGGATGTCACTGAACGGCTGCAGGGCATTCTGAAGGGGGAGGGTGAACAGGCAGAGGTCGTGGTTCACATTGGGACCAATGACATGGGTAGGAAGAGGGATGAGGTCCTGCAGCAAGAATTTAGCGAGCTAGGTAGCAGATTAAAGAGCAGGACCTCAAAGCTTGTAATCTCTGGATTACTCCCGGTGTCACGTGCTAGTGAGTATAGGAATAGGAGGATAGAGCAGATGAATGCGTGGCTAAAGAGTTGGTGTAGGAGGGAGGGCTTTAGTTTCCTGGATCACTGGGTCTGCTTCTGGGGAAGGTGGGACTTGTACAAGTCGGACGGGTTGCACCTGAACTAGAGCGGGACAAATATCCTTGCGGGGAGGTTTGCTAGCACTGTTGGGGAAGGTTTAAACTAACTTGGCAGGGGGATGGGATACAGAGTGGAGCTGTAATAGGGGGTGATGTTTTTTCCTCTATATTTGGCTGTACAAGTCAGCTTGGAAGGCAGAGCAAATATGTAACGGCACAAGGGAGTAGGGCAAGGCTGGATGGCATTTATTTTAATGCAAGGAGTCTTGCGAATAAGGTGGATGAACTGAAGGTGTTGATGAACACATGGGAGTATGATATTGTTGCTATCACGGAGACATGGTTGAGGGAGGGGCAAGAGTGGCAGCTCAATATTCCAGGGTATAGAATCTTCAGGCGAGACAGAAGGGGGGGTAAAAGAGGGGGTGTCGCAATATTAATAAAGGAGTCAATTACTGCTGTAAGGAGGGATGATATATTAACAGGTTCCTCTAATGAGGCCATATGGGTGGAACTTAAAAACAGAAAGGGGGCAAGCACTTTGCTGGGAGTGTACTATAGGCCCCCAAACAGTCAGGGGGAGATAGAGGAACAGATATGTAGGCAAATCTCAGAGAAATGTGCAAATAATAGGGTAATAATAGTGGGGGATTTCAACTTCCCCAATATTAACTGGGATAGTCAGAGTGTGAAAGGCTTAGAGGGTGCAGAATTCTTAAAGTGCATCCAGGAGAACTTTTTGAGCCAGCATGTAGAAAGTCCTACAAGAGAGGGGGCGGTACTGGACCTAATTCTAGGGAATGTGGCCGGGCAAGTGGTAGAAGTGTTAGTAGGTGAGCACTTTGGTGACAGTGACCATAATTCGGTGAGATTTAAGGTAGTCATGGAAAAGGACAGAGATGGACCAGAAATTAAGGTTCTAAATTGGGGGAAGGCTGATTTTAATATGATAAGGCAGGATCTGGCCAAAGTGGACTGGAATCAGCTACTCGTAGGAAAATCCACATCGGAGCAATGGGAGTCTTTCAGAAAGGAAATTGAGAGAGTACAATGGCAACATGTTCCTGTAAAGGTCAAGGGTGGGACCAACAAGCCCAGGTAACCTTGGATGTCAAGGGATATACGAGAATGGATTAGGAAAAAAAGGGGGGCTTTTGGCAGATACAAGGGACTAAAGACAGAGGAAGCCCTAGAGGAGTATAAAAAGTGCAGGGGGATACTTAAAAAAGAAATTAGGAGAGCGAGGAGGGGCCATGAAATAACACTGGCGAGCAAAATAAAAGGAAAATCCTAAGGTGTTTTATAAGTATATTAAGGGCAAGAGGATAACTAGGGAAAGAGTAGGGACTAAAGTGGCAATCTGTGTGTGGAGCCGGAAGATGTAGGTGGGGTTTTAAATGAATTTTTTGCATCTGTGTTCACTATGGAGAAGGACGATGTAGACATAGAAATCGGGCAGGGGGACTGTGATATACTTGAACATATTAACATCGAGAGGGAGGAGGTACTAGTGGTTTTAGCAGGCTTAAAAGTGGATAAATCCCCAGTCCCGGACGAGATGTATCCCAGGCTGCTGTGTGGAGGCAAAGTAGGAGATTGCAGGGGCTCTGACACAAATTTTCAGAACCTCTCTGGCCACAGGGGATGTGCCAGAGGACTGGAGAACAGCTAACGCAGTACCATTATTCAAGAAGGGCAGTAGGGATAAACCAGGGAATTACAGGCCAGTGAGCCTAACATCAGTGGTAGGGAAATTATTGGAAAAAATTCTGAGGGACAAAATTAGTCTCCACTTGGAGAGGCAAGGATTAAATCAGGGATAGTCAGCATGGCTTTGTCAAGGGAAGATCATGTCTGACCAATTTGATTGAATTTTTCGAGGGGGTGACTAGGTGTGTGGATGAGGGTGGTGCAGTGGATGTGGTATACATGGATTTCAGTAAGGCTTTTGATAAAGTCCCGCATAGGAGACTGGTCAAGGTGGTAAGAGCCCATGGGATCCAGGGTGCCTTGGTACAGTGGATCCAAAACTGGCTTAGTGGCAGAAGGTGATGGTCAAACGTTGTTTTTGTGACTGGAAGCCTGTGTCCAGTGGGGTACCGCAGGGATCGGTGCTGGGTCCCTTGCTGTTTGTGGTCTACATTAATGATTTGGATGTGAATGTAAAAGGTATGATCAGTAAGTTCGCAGATGACACGAAAATTGGTAGGGTGTTAAATAGCGAGGAGGGTAGCCTCAGTCTGCAGGACGATATAGATGGGTTGGTCAGATGGGCGGAACAGTGGCAAATGGAATTTAACCCTGAAAAGTGTGAGGTGATGCATTTGAGGGACTAACAAGGCAAGGGAATACACAATGAATGGTAGGACCCTAGGAAAGACAGAGGATCAGAGAGACCATGGTGTGCATGTACATAGATCCCTGAAGGCGGCAGAACAGGTGGATAAGGTGGTTAAAAAGGCATATGGGATACTTGCCTTCATTAGCCGAGGCATAGAATATAAGAGCAGGGAGGTTATGATGGAGCTGTACAAAACACTGGTTAGGCCACAGCTGGAATACTGTGTGCAGTTCTGGTCGCCACACTATAGGAAGGATGTGATTGCTTTGGAGAGGGTGCAGAGGAGATTCACCAGGATGTTACCTGGGCTGGAGCGCTTCAGCGAAGAAAGACTGGACAGGCTGGGGTTGTTTTCCTTGGAGCAGAGAAGGCTGAGGGGGGACCTGATTGAGGTGTACAAAATTGAGGGGCATAGATAGGGTAGATAGAAAGGAACTTTTTCCCTTAGTAGAGGGGTCAATACAAGGGGGCATAGATTCAAGGTAAGGGGCAGGAGGTTTAGAGGGGATTTGAGGAAGAACTTTTTCACCCAGAGGGTGGTTGGAATCTGGAACTCACTGCCTGAAAGGGTGGTAGAGGCAGGAACCCTCACAACATTCAAGAAGCATTTAGATGAGCACTTGAAATGCCATAGCATACAAGGCTACGGACCCAATCCTGGAAAATGGGATTAGATTAGACATGGCTTGATGGCCGGCACGGACGTGATGGGCCGAAGGGCCTCTTTCTGTGCTGTATAACTATGACTCTAAGACTTACATTGGTTGTGGGGCTGGAGGAGGTAAGAGAGATTGGGGGGGGGGGGGGGCGAGGCCATGGCGGGATTTGAACACGATGAGAATTTTAAATTCGAGGTGCTCCCGAACCGGGAGCCGAGCAACCCCACCCACTAACATCGGAGACGGAACCTAATAAAAAGTATAACATAAGAAACAGGAGCAGGTCATTCGGCCCCTCGAGCCTGCTCCGCCATTCAATAAGATCATGGCTAATCTGAACTTGGCCTCAACTCCACTTTCCTGCCTGTTCCCCATGACCCGCGACTCCCCTGTAGCTCAAATAAGCTTGAGGAAGGCGACACGAGGGTTTCACTAATTAGAGGACGTCACCACCACTTTTGTTTTTAATGATGAGATGGACTTATTCTCACCTGGCAGGTCCAAAGGTGAACGCAACGAACAGCAGGAAGACCATCACACACACTGCTTTGCGGTTACCCGATCCCAACCTCAATTCAGTATTCTGAAATCGGAAAGACAGGACGCACATCAATAAAAACGTTCAGACACCAGTAACAAACCCGCGTAAACCCTTATCCATTTCACTGGGAGATGAATCTAGTAAAGTGATGGGACAAGATCTTTGTCATCTGAAGGGATGCCAGTCACTTAGTTGGGTACAGCTCGTCCGAGGCCATTTAGTTTCTCTCCACACCCCCAGTCCTTCATTCTCGTGTCAGACGCCAGCCCTGCACTGAACGTTCAGGTGACCTGCTCCATAACCAGCCACCATTATTCAGGAAACTCAGGCCTTTTCTTTCCATTCTTCATTAGATAGCACGGCATTCACCGAGAATGGGGACAGAGTGGGGGGCAATTTTAACCTGACCCGCCCCCTCGGGAATCTGACTGGATTGGGCGCGACGCTGGTCCTACACCGCGCCCGATTTCACTCGCCACTGAAGTCCACGGAGGACAATGTTGGGCGGGGGTGTAAAACCAGCGTTCCACCCTATCCCAGGCATTCCCGGCCGGCGAGTTATCACTGCAGTTGCCCCTCCCAAAGTCTCAGCGTGCCGTTACATCAAACGGAGAAATCAATGCAGCTTTGCAAAGTGTGAATTATTTGTTTGATTACAAAGCCAGAGAGGTATGCACCCGTCAACAGTTAAACATAATGTTTCAGCTTCAAAAGCAAAGAGGGCGTAACATTTTCTAGCAAATGCCCTTCATGTATTTTTTTTTTTTTTTTTTTTTTTAAATGCTTGGATTATGGAAAATCTCTTTTACAGATGTGCTGTTCGGAACCTCCGAGTTCAATGCCCAAGTGACACACTCACAGGTTTACAAAGTATTTATGGCACAGAAACAGGCCATTCAGCCCAACTGGTCCATGGGGAGAAAGCAGGGACAGGGTACTGAATTTGAATGATCAGCCATGATCTCATGAAATGGCAGCGCGGCCTCGAGGGGCCGAATGGCCTACTCCTATCTTCTATGTTTCTGCTCAACACGAGCCTCCTCCCACCCTATCGACATATCAGAGTTATACAGTACAGAAAGAGGCCCTTCGGCCCATCGTGTCTGCGCCGGCCATCAAGCCCTATCTATTCTAGTCCCATTTTCCAGCACTTGGTCCGTAGCCTTATATGCTATGGCGTTTCAAGTGCTCATCCAAATGCTTCTTGAATGTTGTGAGGGTTCCTGCCTCTACCACCCTTTCAGGCAGAGTGTTCCAGATTCCAACCACCCTCTGGGTGAAAAAGTTTTTCCTCAAATCCCCTCTAAACCTCCTGCCCCTTACCTTGAAACTATGCCCCCTGGTTATTGACCCCTGTACTAAGGGGAAAAGTTCCTTTCTATCTACCCTATCTATGCCCCTCATAATTTTGTACACCTCAATCAGGTCCCCTCTCAGCCTTCTCTGCTCTAAAGGAAAACAACCCCGGCCTGTCCAGTATCTCTTCATAGCTGAAGCGCTCCAGCCCAGGTAACATCCTGGTAAATCTCCTCTGCACCCTCTCCAATGCAATCACATCCCTCCTATAGTGTGGCGACCAGAACTGCACACAGTATTCCAGCTGTGGCCTAACTAGCGGTTTGTACAGCTCCATCATAACCTCCCTGCTCTTATATTCTATGCCTCGGCTAATGAAGGCAAGTATCCCATATGCCTTTTAACCACCTTATCTACCTGTCCTTCTATTCCTTTCTCCCTCGTGTTTATCAAGCTCCCCCTTAAATGCACCTATACTATTCGCCTCAACCACTCCTTGTGGTAGTGAGTTCCACATTCTCACCACTCTCTGGGTAAAGAAAGTTTCTCCTGAATTCCCTATTGGATTTATTAGTGACTATCTTATATTTATGGCTCCTAGTTCTGGTCTCGGCCGCAAGTGGAAACATCTTCTCGACGTCTACCCGATTCAAACCCTTTCTAGACCTCGCTCAGGTCACCTCTCTGCTGCCTTTTTTCTAGGGAGAAGAGTCCCAGCCTGCTCAGTCTTTCCTGATGGTTATAACCTCAGAGTTCTGGCATCATTCATGCAAATCTTTTCTGCACCTTCGCCAGTGCCTCTAGCGTGTTCTTTGAATTTTAGGCTGCAAAATTCCATGGAAGATAAGTACACAAAGCACGAAAGATCAAAAGACAACCATGTGTTTTTCATTGGCTATTTCTGTCTCTAGATGCATTGGAGGCAGTTCGGAGACGATTCACTAGGTTAATTCCTGAGATGAGGGGGTTGACTTATGAAGAAAGGTTGAGCAGGTTGGGCCTATACTCATTGGAATTTAGAAGAATGAGAGACGATCTTATTGAAACATTTAAGATACTGAGGGGGCTCGACAGGGTAGATGCAGAGAGGATGTTTCCCCTCATGGGGAAATCTAGAACGCGGGGGCACAGTCTCAGAATAAAGGGTCGCCCTTTTAGAACTGAGATGAGGAGAAATTTCTTCTCTCAGAGGGTTGTAAATCTGTGGAATTCTCTGCCCAGAGGGGCCTGGAGGCTGGATCATTAAATACATTTAAGGTGGAGATAGACAGATTTTTGCAAGATAAGGGAGTGGGAAGGGTTATGGGGAGTGGGAAGGGAAGTGGCTTTGAGCCAAAGATCAGCCATGATCTACTGAATGGCGGAGCTGGCTCGAGGGGCCAAGTGGCCTATCCCTGCTCCTATTTCTTATGTTCTTATTGTGGGTGGAATACTAAGTTATTTTTCAAGGAATGGAAATACATTTTATTGTGGAACGCATTTCCTCTATTTATAATCGTTCCACTTCCCCCCCTTTAGTTTTAATATGTCTCTCTCTGGTATCTTTTGGAGAAGGGAGTGGTTCTTCAAGACCTCCATCAGGTCACCCCTCGGCCTTCTCCTTTCTAGAGTGAAGAGCCCCAAGCCTGTTCAATCTAGCTTGCTATGGGTTTAAAGGCACAGACGTCGCCCCCTGCTGGTAGCACCGATCCGGTTCCGGCCCCAGTGCAAGAAGTTACAGCACTGTTGAGACGCCACCGATTTCTCCTGCGGGTCCTGCTCGCTTCACTGTCTCCTCAGCATTACTCTCACTGCCACGCGTCCTCATCCGATACGGGAGGTTAGCACGGTCTTGCCCACCAGTATTTCTTGCCAAGGCTGCGGCTAACACTCAGAGCTCGGTGATTATTGAGTGTGACGCTCAGCACAGTGGCGAGGTCCTGAAGGAGAATTGCACCACTCCCAATGCTATCCACAACCAGAAATTGATTCCCACGAGACCGTGCAGTTGCAACACAGGCTTCCCAATGGCTCGAGTTACGTAAAAACATAATAGGAGCAGGAGTCGGCCATTTGACCCCTCGAGCCTGCTCCGCCATTCAATAAGATCATGGCTGATCTGATCTTGGCCTCAACTCCACTTCCCTGCTCGCTCCCCATACCCCTCGACTCCCTTATCGTTCAAAAATCTGTCTATGTCCACCTTAAATATATTCAATGACCCAGCCTCCACAGCTCTCTGGGGAAGAGAATTCCAAAGATTCACGACCCCGAGAGAAGAAATTCCTCCTCATTTCCAATTTAAATGGGCGACCCCTTATTCCGAGACTGTGCCCCCTAGTTCTAGATTCCCCCACGGGGGGAAACATCCTCTCAGCATCCACCCTGTCGAGCCCCCTCAGAATCTTATATGTTTCAATAAGATCCCCTCTCATTCTTCTAAACCCCAATGAGTATCGGCCCAACCTGCTCAACCTTTCCTCATAAGACAACCCCTTCAACTCAGGAATCTCATGAGCCTTCTCTGTACTGCCTCCAATGCAATGGTATTCACTTTCCCTCCCGCTAACATGCATACTTTTACAGCCTTGAGTTTTCCCCAGCCTTAAGGGCAACTTTGGAACTCCCCATCAAACAAACGTGGCAGTAGCGCCAGAGGGAGAATTGAGCAGATTTGTTTTTTACGCAGCGAGTTATGTTGATCTGGAATTCACTGCCTCTTTTTCATCCATTGCCTTATATTCCTGATGAGGCAGTGGAAGCAGATTCAATTTAACTTTCAATAGGGAACTGGATATATAATTGAAAAGGAAAACATTTGACGGGCTACAGGGAAAGAGCAGGGGGGTGTGGGACATAATTGAGTTGCTCTTTCAAAGAGCCAGCACAGGCACGATGAGCCGAATGGCCTCTTTCTGAGCTGTATCATTCGATGAATGTCTCTTATTACAAACGTCTAAACAAATTGAGCACAGCCCAAGCGGAGGTCTTGGTGCAGGAGGAGAGAAGACGATATAAATCAGAAGGTGGGAGGCGACACCTAGCGTGGGTTTTGATAGCCTAAAGGAGGGAGGGAAGGCTGGGGGTGGTTCGGAGTTCCACAGTGAGGTGAAGAGGAGGAGTCGGAGTCAGAGTCAGATCCACTAGAGTTAAATCAAGAGCAACATCACCCTCTGCTGGCTGATCAAAAAAACACAACGAGACATGGGTGACTGCAGCCGTCCTGCACCTGTAAGTGACAGGCATTCTGACAGACAGCAAACGCCTGCACATTTCAATTCTGTACTTTATTTATAGGACGATAGTAGCTGCTTTTTGTACATCCCTGATGTCAAACTGTTTTCGCAATTATACATTTTCAAAATAGATTGCACTGCTGCGATCACCGGCAGGTCCCGCTAATGAGTGTGCACTCCCGGGATTGCACACGCCAATAATTCCACGCACTGATCAAACAGATTAGATAAAGGTTTGGGAGAGGGTAAAGCCGAGATTTACCAGAATGGTTCCAGGGATGAGGGATTACAGTTACGTGGATAGACTGGAGAAGCTGGGGCTGTTCTCCTTGGAGCAGAGAATGCTAAAAAGGAGATGTGTTAGAGGCGTTTAAAATCATGAAAGGTTTAGATAGGAGTAAATAAAGAGAAACTGTTTCTAATGGCTGAAGGGTCGATAACCAGAGGGCACAGATTTAAGCTGATTGGCAAAAGAACCAGAGGCGACATGAGGAAAAACTTTTTTTAAGCAATGAGTGGTTAGGATTTGGAATGCACTGCCTGATAGGGTGGTGGATACAGATTCAATATTAGCCTTCAAAAGGGGGTTGGATAAATACTTGAGAAAACATTGCAGGGATATGTGGAAAGAGCGGGGGAGTGGGACTACTCTTTGAGATTGCTCTTCGAAAGAGCCGGTGCAGACTCGATGGACTGAATGACCTCCTGTGTTGTACTAGTCTAGGATTCGATGATAAAAAGTTGTCAAACTCATTCATTGCTTACTCACAGACCTCAAATGGTGTTCCTCCTCCACTAACACTACCTTCTTGCATTCAAAATCCTTCGCTAACTGCACAAACCCAAGGCCAGACTGACTTTTAAAACAAGTCTGAAAATATGGTCACCTGGTCCAGTTTAAATGTGAAAGTAGCACTACTCAATTCTCTCTTCGGCAGTCCCTCGGAACCGAGGATGACTTGCTTCCACACTAAAAATGAGTTCTCAGGTGACTGATGAGTCCAATGCGGGACCTACAGACTCTGTCACAGGTGGGGCAGATGGTGGGTGGGGTGCTTGGGTTGACGTGCGCTCCTCCCGCTGTTTGCGCTTGGCTTCCGCTTGCTCCCAGCGAAGAGACTCGAGGTGTTCAGCGCCTTCCCGGATGCTTCTCCTGCACTCCGGTCTTGGGCCAGGGATTCCCAGGTGTCAGTGGGGATGTTACACTTTTTCCAAGGAGACTTTGAGGGTGTCCTTGAAGCATTTCCTCTGCCCACCTGGGGGTTTCTTGCCGTGTGGGAGCTCCGAGTAGAGCGCTTGTTTTGGGAGTCTTGTATCGGGTATGCGGACGATGTGACCCGTCCATCGGAGCTGATCGAGCGTGGTCAAAGCTTCGATGCTGGGGATGTTGGCCTGAGCGAGAACACTGACGCTGGTGCGCCTATCCTGCCAATGGATTTGCAGGATCCTACGGAGGCAGCGTTGGTGGTACCTCTCCAGTGCATTGAGGTGCCTGCTGTACATGGTCCATGTTTGAGGCATACAGCAGGTCGGGTATCACTACTGCTCTGTAGACCATGAGCTTAGTGCCGGGTTCGAGGTCCTGGTCTTCAAACACACTCTTCCTCAGGCGACCGAAGGCTGCACTGGCACACTGAAGGCGGTGTTGGACTTAGTCATCGACGACTGCCCATTAGGTACAAGTTCGTAAAGGGGCAATGCCATGCTTAAAAACAAACGAGCAGTTCATCGAGAGAGAGAGCGAGAGAGTGAGGGCCTGCAGTGGGGGGGGGGAAGACAGAGCGCGGGCCTGCAAAGGGCGGGGGGGGGGGGGGGGGAAAGACAGAGAGCGCAGGGAAGATTTACAAGTATGATACCAGAAATGCGAGGGTATGCCTATCAGGAAAGGATGAACAGGCTGGGTCTCTTTTCGCTTGAAGAAAGGCTGAGCCGTGACCTAATAGAGGTCTTTTAATATTAAGAGGTTTTGATAGATACAGAATGTTTCCACTTGTGGGGGAGAGCATAACTAGAGGCCATCAATATAAGATAGTCACCAAGAAATCCAATAGGGAATTCAGAATGAACATCTTTACCCAGAGAATGGTGAGAATGTGGAATTCGCTACCACAGGGAGTGGTTGAGGCAAATAGCATCGATGCAGTTAAGGGAGGCGAGATAAGCCTATGAGGGAGAAAGGAATAGAGGGTTATGCTGATAGATTTCGATGAGGAAAGACGGCAAGAGGTCTTACTGCAATTATCTAGGGCCCTGGTGAGACCACACCTGGAGTACTGTGCACAGTTCTGGTCTCCTTACCTAAAGGAGGATATACTTGCCATAGAGGGAGTGCAACGAAGGTTCCTGGGATGGGGGGCTTGTCCTATGAGGAGAGACTGAGTAGACTAGGCCTATATTCTCTGGAGTTTAGAAGAATGGAGAGGTGATCGCATTGAAACATACAAAATTCTTACAGGACTTGACAGGGTAGATGCAGGGAGGATGTTTCCCCTGGCTGGGGAGTCTAGAACCAGGGGTCACAGTCTCAGAATAAGGGGTCGGCCATTGAGGACTGAGATGAGGAGGAATTTCTTCACTCAGAGGGTGGTGAATCTTTGGAATTCTCTACCCCAGAGGGCTGTGGAGGCTCAGTCGTTGAGTATATTCAAGACAGAGATCGATGGATTTTTGAATATTAAGGGAATCAAGGGATATGGGGATAGTGCAGGAAAGTGGAGATGGGGTAGAAGATCAGCCATGATCTTATTGAATGGCGGAGCAGGCTCGAAGGGCCAAATGGCCGACTCCCGCTCCTATTTCTTATGTTATTACGAGGCTCGGGGAGCATTAACGCTGGCATGGGCTGGTTGGGCCGAATGGCCTGTTTCTGTGCCGTATATCCTATGTAATCCTATGTAAAACCAGAGAGACCTCGCTCCTCTTTAAATAGCACCATGGAGATTTTCCCTTCATACGATATGGACGCACAAACATAGATACATAGAAACATACATAGAAGATAGGAGCAGGAGTAGGCCATTCGGCCCCTCGAGCCTGCTCCACCATTCAATGAGATCATGGCTGATCATCCAAATTCAGTACCCTGTCCCTGCCTTCTCCCCATATCCCTTGATCCTTAATATATCTAACTCCTTCTTGAATATATTTAATGAATTGGCCTCAAATGCCTTCGGTGGTAGAGAATTCCACAGGTTCACCACTCACTGGGTGAAGAAATTCCTCCTCATCTCTGTCCTAAATGGCTTACCCCTTATCTTTAGACTGTGACCCCTGGTTCTGGACTCCCCCACCATCGGGAACACCCTTCCTCCATCTAGTCTGTCTAGTCCTGTTAGAATTTTATAAGTTTCAATGAGATCCCCTCTCATTCTTCTAAACTCCAGCAAGTATAAGCCCAATCGACCCAATCTCTCCTCATACGTCATTCCTGCCATCCCAGGCATCAGTCTGGTGAATCTTCGCTGAACTCCCTCCATGGCAAGAACATCCTTCCTCAGATAAGATGACCAAAACTGCACACAATACTCAAGATGTGGTCTCACCAAGGCCCTGTACAACTGCAGCAAGAAATCCTTGTTCCTGTACTCAAACCCTTTCTATGAAGGCCAACATACCATTTGCATTCTTAACCGCCTGCTGCACCTGCATGCTTAACTTCAGTGACTGGTGCACAAGGACACCCAGGTCTCGTTGCACATCCCCTTCTCCCAATCTATTGCTGTTCGGATAATAATCTGCCTTCCTGTTTTTGCCACCAAAATGGATAACCTCGCATTTATCCACATTATTCTGCATCTGCCATACATCTGCCCAATCACCCAACCTGTCCAAATCATACTGGAGTTTCTCGGCATTCTCCTCACAGCACACACGCCCACCCAGCTTTGTGTCGTCTGCAAACTTGGAGATATTACATCTAGTTCCCTCGTCTAGATCATTAATGTATCTTGTGAATAGCTGGGGTCCTAGGATCGATCCCTGCGGTACCCCACTAGTCACTGCCGGCCACTCGGAAAAAGACCAGTTTATTCCAACTCTTTGCTTCCTGTCTGCCAACCAGTTCTCTATCCAAGTCAGTACCTTGCCCCCAATCTCATGTGCCTTAACTTTACACGCTAATCTCTTACGCAGGACCTTATCGAAAGCCTTCTGAAAGTCCAAATACACTACATCCACTGGTTCTCCCTTATCTATTCTACCAGTTACATCCTCAAAAAGTTCCAGTAGATTAGTCAAGCACGATTTACCTTTTGTAAATCCATGTTGACTTTGTCCGATCCTGTCACTGTTTTCCAAGTGCTCTGCTATTACATCTTTTATAATGGACTCTAGCATTTCCCCCACTACTGATGTCAGGCTTACTGTGGTGTATGTAACCTGTACCACCTTAAGAGGATACCTTAAGGTGATGGACTACTTTCTGTTGGCTCCTGTACATTGTAGTACCGGTGGTGACCACACCGGTATATAAACCCTGTGGAGCAAAGTGTATTTCAGTTCAGCCCTGACCCTCAGTTACTAAAGACCTGTTTAAGTATTCTGTAGTCTGTGTCCAGTTATTCAGCATAACTACATTTGAAAGCACAGACTCAACAGTGGCGACGAGTCTGACCGTACCTAGCGGCAGTTTTGCATCCAAGGAAGCTTCGTCCTCAGAACGGGCGTCGAAAAGGGGCATCCGCCCTCAACATCCTGCTGAGCACTGCATCGCACGGGAGGCCATCGGGAACCCGGGTTGGTTTGCTGGCCACGAAGTCCACCATCAGCAACAGGCAGTGATCATCCCTTCTACGACAGCGGCGGGTAAGCCCGATCGAGCGGCACGGAGGGGAAGTTGGCCGAGTTGTCAGCGGGAGAAGGGGAGGGAAAACGAAGAAAAGGGCGGAGAACACGACCGCAGCCGGTGTCAGGGGCCGGACTGCAATCGGGGCAGAGACGCGCAGCAGCCAGAAAAGTGTTGATGTCCACAAGGACCGCAGGAGCGGTGGGGAACAAGAGCAGCAGTGTCGGGGGAAATAAAGGACCGCTGGGAGGCGAGAACGGCAACAGCGCGGTAATCGCCATTTTTAGTCGGCGGGGGAAGAAGACAAGCGCGGGAAAAGCCGCCAAGCGCGGGAAGCCGCCATTTTGAAAAATAAAATAAAATAATAATCATCATCCGAAGGAAAGGAAACTCAACAAGGATGCCAAAAACGGGTAACATCACTGCTTTTGATAGCGATGTGGAAGATTGGGCCACTTATGTGGAACGCGTTGAAGTTTACTGTACAGCGAATGAGGTACCGGTGGATAAGAAAGCACTAACCCTATTAAACTCTATGGGTGCGAAGACGTACGGGTTATTAAGGCACCTTGTAACACCAGATAAACCGGTAGGAAAGAGTTTCGCGGATATTGTTACTATCCTGCAAGAGCATTTAAACCCCACGCCGCTGCTGATAGCGGAACGATTTAAATTTTACAAAAGAATTCAACTTAAAGAGGAAAGCAACGCTGAATTCTTAATCGAACTGCGCAAGTTATCAAAGTACTGTCAGTTCGGTACAGGACTAGCAGACGCTCTGAGAGATAAGTTTGTGTGTGGGCTACTAAGGGAAGGAACCCAGAAGCGACTGCTAGAGGAAAAGGATCTTACGCTGGACAAAGCTTTCAGCATTGCAGCATCGTACGAGGCAGCAGCACGAGGCACTGCAGAAATGCAGCAAAGGCCAGTGGAATTCAGCACCAATGAAATGGCATTGGGCGCAGTAAAGTGCTATCGTTGCGGAAGGACAACGCATGACCAGAACCAGTGCTGGTTCAAAGATAAAGAATGCAGGCAATGTGGCAAAATTGGTCACAAAGCGAGAGTATGCCGGTCAGGAAAGAAGACCAGCAGCAAAAAGTCGCCGCAGGAGAAGTACAAAAAAGTACACAAGGTGACAGAGAACAGTTCGGATGAACAGAAGACGGATTCAGACTCCAGCAGTAAGGAACTGGGTTGTCTAAAAATACATAATATGGGTAACACAGCAGACCACCAAACTATCTGGGTCATGCTTCGGATAGCAGGAGTCCAAGTGAAGATGGAATTGGACATTGGATCGGCATTGACGGTCATGAATAAGCAAGATTACAAAAGGTTATTCTCTCACATTCCCCTGAGGGATACGGAGATTGTATTGAAAACATACACGGGGCAAAGAGTATACCCCATCGGAAAGATAAAGGTAAAGGTGGTCTACAATGGTAAAGAAAGTCAGGAAATGGACTTGTATGTGTTACCTGAGGGAGGTCCACCACTACTGGGACGGGAATGGATCCGGAGATTAAATGTGGACTGGCATTCCTTACAAGCACTAACTGTAGATTCCTGTAAAGAGGACGACGTCAAACCTAAACGACTGTCCAAAATACTGGACGATGCTAAGGAGGTGTTCCAACAGGGACTGGGAACACTGAAAGGAATTACGGCAAACATCAAGGTTGAAGAACATGCAAACCCAAAATTTTTCAAAGCCAGACCGGTACCTTATGCGACACGACCTGCTGTGGAAGCAGAGCTGGAAGGGCTAGAACGTTCAGGAGTACTGTCAAAGGTGGACTGGAGCGAATGGGCCACACCCTTTGTTCCCGTCATGAAGCGTTCGTTGAGCAACAAGCCGGGGGAACCTGGGAAGGTTCGCATCTGTGGCGATTTCAAGATCACTGTTAATCCGGTTCTTCACAGTGCAATATCCGCTTCCGCGGATTGAGGATATCTTCGCTTCGCTGTCTGGCGGGAAACACTTCAAGATAGACCTGGCGCAGGCGTACCTACAGATGGAAGTTGATGAAGCGTCACGCCAGTATCTCACGATCAACACACATAAGGGCTTATATCGGTATAATAGACTGGTTTTTGGAGTGGCATTGGCTCCAGCGATTTGGCAAAGGGCCATGGAGCAGGTATTGCAGGGAATTCCAGGCACACAATGCTACCTGGACAACATTCTGATTACAGGAGATGATAAGGAACACCTCGCGAATTTGGAGCAGGTGCTCACCAGATTGAAAGAATATGGACTCAGAGTTAATCGCCAGAAATGTGAGTTCTTTCAGAAGCGAATCTCGTACTGCAGCCACGTCATTGACCAGGAGGGGCTTCATAAGTCACCTGACAAGATCGAAGCTGTTGTGAAAGCTCCCGCTCCGGAAAATGTATCCCAGTTGAGGTCGTTCCTTGGGTTGATTAACTATTACCACAAGTTTCTTCCAAATTTATCCACTGTGTTACACCCGCTGAACACTCTTTTGCAAATGGGAGTACCATGGAAGTGGAGCGAGGACTGTAAGCGGGCTTTTCAAAAAAGCAAGGCACTGATCACCTCTAAGGAAGTGTTGGCTCACTTTAACCCAACGCTGCCTATTCGCTTAGCTTGTGATGCTTCTCCATATGGTATCGGGGCAGCGCTCTCACACAAGTTGCCAAATGGCTTGGAAAGGCCAGTCGCGTTCGCATCCAGATCATTGACCTCCGCAGAGCGCAACTATGCTCAGATAGATAGGGAGGCTCTCAGCCTCGTGTGGGGAGTTAAGAAATTTAACCATTACCTGCAAGGCCAAAAGTTTACACTGCTGACAGATCACCAGCCGTTGGTTTCCATTTTTAACCCTAAGAAGGGTGTTCCGGTTATGACGGCGCAGAGGCTTCAGAGATGGTCCCTTTTCCTAGGGGCACATCAATATGATATCGAATTCAAAGGTACAAAGCAACATGGTAATGCTGATGGGCTGTCGCGCCTGCCACTACCTACAGCGGAAGAGGCACCGGCAGTTGACCCTGTCGAGATATTTTACTCGACCATCATCGAATGCTTACCAGTCACCAATGCGAGTATTGAGAGACCCGAAACGACCCGACACTGTCTCGGGTCTACGATTTGAGAGTGAAGGGATGGCCAGCACATGGCAAACCACTGTTACCGGCATTCTCAGCCAGACGAGAACAGCTGTCCATCTGTCAAGGAACATTGATGTATGGAACAAGGGTGATTATTCCTCCTAAATTAAGGGAGAGAGTTCTGAAGGAACTGCATGAAGGTCATCTGGGGGGAGTCAAGATGAAAGGCCTTGCTAGGGCTTATGTGTGGTGGCCAGGTATCGACAAACAAATAGAGGATCTGACTAAAAGCTGCTCAGGGTGCCAAAAAGTTCAAAACGCACCTCCAATTGCACCGCTGCATCCGTGGGAATGGCCTTCAACCCCATGGCAACGTGTGCATATCGACTTTGCAGGTCCATTCATGGATTCCATATTTTTGATAGCGGTAGACGCACATTCTAAATGGCCAGAAGTGATTAAGATGTCGACCACTACCTCTGAAAAGACGATCGCAGTTCTAAGAACCATATTTGCAAGGAATGGGTTGCCGGAACAAATATGTTCAGACAACGGACCACAGTTCGTGTCAGAAGAATTCCAGAAATTCATGAAAAAGAATGGGGTGAAACACTATACATCTGCCCCATATCATCCGGCTACCAATGGGTTGGCCGAGAGATTTGTACAAACGTTCAAAAAGGCGATAAAGGCCATGAGCGAAGACCATATTCCACTACAACACAAGGTGGACAATTTCCTGATGGCATATCGAAACGCCACGCATGCAGTGACAAATCAAAGCCCTGCCATAATGTTCTATAACAGGAGGTTGCGGTCCCGGTTGGATTTGTTAAAACCCAATGTGCGTAGGGAAGTCGAAAACAAGCAATTCCAGCACGTAAATAACAAGGCCACTTGGAGTTTCGAAATAGGACAACCAGTGTTGGCCAGGGACTATAGGAATGATAAATGGCAATCCGGAACAATTCGTGCCCGACAAGGACCCTTGATGTACACGGTAGACGTTGGTGAGAACGTAATACGACGTCATGCTGACCAACTTGCGGAATCGAGAACAAGGGTCGACCCCATGTCTACGGCAGAGACACCAGTTGAAGAAGTTACTGAGCCTGTAGCATCTACCTCAGACTCGAACGTACATGATGATGTTCAATCCATAGGAGATCAAATGGATGAGTCACCCCAGCAACGAGAACCAGAGACCCCTGAAAGGCGTTATCCGGCCCGGATCAGGAGGCCTCCTCAGAGACTGAATCTTTGAACAGTTTTGTGTGAAAGTTGTATATATGTTATTCATGTTATGTTTAAATTGGGGTGTACACTGTTAAGCTAAAAGGGGAGGAATTGTAGTGTATGTAACCTGTACCACCTTAAGAGGATACCTTAAGGTGATGGACTACTTTCTGTTGGCTTCTGTGCATTGTAGTACCGGTGGTGACCACACCGGTATATAAACCCTGTGGAGCAAAGTGTATTTCAGTTCAGCCCTGACCCTCAGTTACTAAAGACCTGTTTAAGTATTCTGTAGTCTGTGTCCAGTTATTCAGCATAACTACATTTGAAAGCACAGACTCAACACTTACGGCTCTATAATTCCCCGTTTTCTCTCTACCACCTTTTTTGAACAGTGGGGTAACATTAGCTACCCTCCAATCCATGGGAATTGTTCCAGTCTATAGAATTTTGGAAGATGACCAGCAATGCATCTACTATTTCTAGGGCCACTTCCTTAAAGTACCCTAGGATGTAGATTATCAGGCCCTGGGGATTTATCGGCCTTCAATCCCATCAATTTCCCGACAAATACTGATTTCATTCAGTTCCTCCCTCTCATTAGACCCTATGTTCCCCGATATCTCTGGGAGGTTATTTGTGTCCTCCTTTGTGAAGACAGAACCAAAGTATGTATTTAATTGGTCTGCCATTTCTTTGTTCCCCATTATAAATTCCCCTGATTCTGACTGCAAGGGACCTATGCTTGACTTCACCAATCTTTTTCTCTTCACATATCTATAGAAGCTTTTACAGTCAGTTTTTATGTTCCCTGAAAGCTTACTCTCATACTCTATTTCCCCCCCTTAATTAATCCCTTTGTCCTCCTTTGCTGAATCCTAAACTGCTCCCAATCCTCAAGTTTACTGCTTTTTCTGGCCAATTTATATGTCCTCTCCTTGGATGTTATGCTATCCCTAATTTCCCTTGTTACCCACGGTTGAGTCACCTTTTTTGTTTTATTTTTATGCCAAACTGGGATGAACAAATTCTGTAGTTCATCCATGCGATCTTTGAATGTTTGCCATTGCCTATCCACCGTCAACCCTTTGAGTAACATTCCCCAATCAATCCTACCCAACTCGCATCTCATACCATCGTAGTTTCCTTTATTTAAATTCAGGACCCGAGTCTCTGTGTCAACTACTTCACTCTCCATCTTAATGAAGAATTCCAACATATTATGATCGCTCCGCCCCAAGGGGCCTCGCACAACAAGATTGCTAATTAATCCTTTCTCATTACATAACACCCAGTCTAAGATGGCCTGGTCTCAAGTTGGTTCCACGACATATTGGTCCAGGAAACCATCCTGTATACACTCCAGGAATTCCTCCTTCACAGCATTGTTACTAATTTGGTTAGCCCAATCTATATGTAGACTAAAGTCACCCATGATAACTGCTGTGCTCTTATTGCACGCATCTCTAATTTCCCGTTTAATGCCATCCCCAATCTCCGCATTACTCTTTGGGGGTCTGTATACCACTCCCACTAACGTTTTCTGCCCCTTGGTATTTCGCAGATCTACCCATACAGATTCCACATCATCAGAGCTAATATCCTTCCTTACAATTGTGTTAATCCCCTCTTTAACCAGCAATGCTACTCCACCTCCTTTTCGCCTGTCTTTCCTGAATATTGAATACCCCTGGATGTTGAATTCCCAGCCTTGGTCACCCTGGAGCCATGTTTCCGTAATCCCAATCATATCATATCCGTTTACTTCTATTTGCACAGCTAATTCATTCACCTTATTACGAATGCTCCTCGCATTAAGTCACAAAGCCTTCAGGCTTGTTTTTTTAACACTCTTAGACATTTTAGAATTATTTACTGTGGCTATGTTTGATTTAAACCCTTGATTTGTCATACACATACACTAGATTGTAAGACGAGTCTAAATGTGCACAAGAACAAAAATAGAGTCCGTGCAAGTTTAATATTTTCAGGGGGAGAAGTTGACTTGTGAAGTAAATAAAGGTAAACTGGAAAGCATTGTGACTATTGGTGTACACACAAACCTCACCTCAGATACGATGCATGAACTGGGAAGCAATGTGACTATTGGTGTACACACAAACCTCACCTCAGATACGATGCATGAACTGGGAAGCAATGTGACTATTGGTGTACACACAAACCTCACCTCAGATACGATGCTGTCAAGTTTCTTTTTCAGCAGCGAGTTCTCCCGTTTGAGTTTCTCGTTCTCGTTGAGTGCCTCCCGGAGTTTGCTCTCCAGGCCCTGCAGGTATTCCTTCTTCTTCTTGCGGGACTGGCAGGCCGACTCTCTGTTCTTGATCATTCGCTGCTGCCGCTTTAGCAGTTTTATCTAAGGAGACGGAATTTTACATTGTATTTCATAGAATGTACAGCACAGAAACAGGCCATTGGGCCAAACCTGTCTATGCTGGCATTTATGCTCCACACGAGCCTCCTCCCACCCGTCGTCAACTCACCCCATCAACATAAGAACATAAGAAATAGGAGCAGGAATAGGTCACTTGGCCCCTCGCGCCTGCTCCGCCATTCAATAAGATCATGGCTGATCTAGGGCTCAAAGCCACTTCCCAGCCTGCTCCCCATAACCCTTCACTCCCTTATCTTGCAAAAATTTGTCTATCTCCACTTTAAATGTATTTAATGACCCAGCCTCCATGGCTCTCTGGGGCAGAGAATTCCACAGATTTACGACCCTCAGAAGAAATTCCTCCTCATCTCAGTTCTGAGCGACCCTTTATTCTGAGACTGTGCCCCCTGCATCCTCTCTGCATCCACCCTGTCGAGCCCCCTCGGTATCTTCTATGTTTCGATAAGATCACCTCTCATTCCTCTAAATTCCAATGAGTATAGGCCCAACCTGCTCAACTTTTCCTCATAAGTCAAACCCCTCATCTCCGGAATTAACCTAGTGAATCGTCGCTGAACTGCCTCCAATGCAAGTATATCCTTCCTTAAATAAGGAGACCAAAACTGTACGCAGTACTCAAGGTGTGGTCTTACCAATACCCTGTACAGTTGTAGCAGGACTTCCCTGCTTTTATACAACATAACCTTCTATTCCTTTCTCCCTCATTTGTTTAGCTAGCTTCCGCTTTAAATGTATCTATGGTATTCGCCTTAATTACTCCTCGTCTCGGCCCTAAACCTCTCCGCCTCTCTCTTTTCAGACTCTGCTTAAAACCAACCTCTTTGGCCAAGCGCTTGGTCACCTGTCCTAATACCTCCTCCTCGTGAATCTTTTTGTCCGATTACGTTCTTGTGAAGCGCCTTGGGATTTGCACATTGATCGGTGACAAATACGTCTATCTAAATATATTATGTTTTTTTAAAAAAAAAATGGTTCTGCTGCTCATTGTGACTCGATGACTTGACAGGAAGGCCGAGCACGGTTAGGCTCGACATCACCTCTGGCTCAAGAAGCCGACAGCCTTGGAAAATAGCCACAAATTGTGAAGAACTTCTTGCTTTTATATAGCGCCTTTCACCACCTCAGACGTCCCAAAGAGCTGTACAGCCAATGAAGTACTTTTCAAAGCGAAGTCACTATTGTAATGTAGGAAGCCAATTTGCGCACAGCAAAGTCCCACAAACATAGCAATGAAATAAATGACCAGATCGGTAATTAAAAAAAAAGTGATATTGGTTGAGGGATAAATATTGGCCCCAGGACACCGGAGAGAGCTCCCCCTGCTCTTCTTTGGAATAGTGCCGCGGGATCTTTTACGTCCACCCGAGAGCGCCGACGGGGCCATGAAGCAGCATGTATGTTATGATTCTGTAAATTTAGTGAATATTTGGCACCAGAATTTCCTGAAAAGCATCCCTACGCTGTTCTAAGAACCTAAGAGGAGTGGGCCACACAGCCCCTCGAGCCTGCTCCACCATTCAATAACATGGCAGATCATCGACCTCAACTCCACTTTCCTGCCCTACTCCATACCCCTCGATTCCCCTAGAGTCCAAAAATCTATCACTCTCAGCCTTGAATATACTCAAAGATTCAGCATGCACAGCCCTCTGGGGCCGAGAATTCCAAAGATTCACAACCCTCCGAGTGAAGAAATTCCTCCTCATCTCAGTCTTAAATGGCCGACTCTTTATCCCGCAACTATGCCCCCTCGCTCAGAGTCATAGAAAGTTACAGCACGGAAGGAGGCCATTTCGACCCAGTGTCTGTGCAGGCCAACAAAGCTATCCAGCCTAATCCCATGTCCCAGCTCTTGGTCCGGAGCCCTGCAGGTTACAGCCTCCCAAGTGCACATCCAAGTACTTTTTAAATGTGGTTAGGGTTTCTGCCTCGACCACCCTTTCAGGCAGCGAGTTCCAAACCCCCACAACCCTCGGTGAAGAAATTTCCCCTCAAATCCCCTCTAAACCTTCGACCAATTACTTTAAATCTGTGCCCCCTGGTTTTTGACCCCTCTGCTGAGGGAAATAGGTCATTTCTATCCACTTTATCTAGTTCTAAACACTCTAGCCAGGGGAAACAACCTCTCAGCATCTTGTATGTTTCAATGAGCTCACCTCTCATTCTTCTAAACTCCAGAGAGTATCGGCCCATTCTACACAATCTCTCATCATAGGACAGCCCTCTCATCCCAGGAATCAGTCTAGTGAACCTTCGTTGCACCGCCTCCAAGGCAAGTATATCCTTCCTTAGATAAGGAGACCAGAACTGTACACAGTACTCCAGGTGTGGTCTCACCAAGGCCCTGTACAATTGTAGCAAGACTTCCTTACTCTTACACGCCAACCACTTTGAAATAAAGGCCAACATGCCATCTGCCTTCCTTATTGCTTGCTGTACCTACCTGCATGCTAGCTTTCTGTGTTTCTTGCACGAGGACATCCAGATCTCTGAACATTTGAAAGTTTCTCACCATTTAAAAAATATTCTGTTTTTCCTACCAAAGTGAAAACTCACATTTCTCTACATTACACTCCATCTGCCACTTTCCTGCCCACTCACTTAGTCTATCTGTATCCATCTGTGTTCTCCTCACAACGAACTGGCTCGCTGTTCTGATGTTGCCCAATCTAAAGCTGGAACTGATTTTTCTTCCCGAGTGTCAGCAAGCCCACCCTCCAGCAGCTGCTGTACTCACGTCGATCTCGGAAGAGTTAGCTCCGGTCTGTGCAGGCGCTGGCACGATTGGTTTGGTGGCGGACTTGCTGATGCTGATCCCGTTGCAGATGCCATTAGGCAGCTTGCAGCTGGCGGTGATCCCATTGATCGCCCCATTCACTGCTGGCACCTTGATTAGTCCCTGCACGGGAATTCTCACCAGGTCTGACTGGGAGAGGACCACAGACTGCCTGGACACTGGGGAGAAAGACGACGACATTTAATACAAGCATCCTCCCAGAAACGGATCCCTCTTACCATCACTCTCTGTCTGTTACAGGTCTGGGCCTTTTCCCTTAGAGTGACCAACTAGCATGCAATCGTTTCAGGAAAGACTGAACAGGCTGGGGCTTTTTTTCTCGAGAAAAGACAAGACTGAGGGGTGATTTGATAGAGGCCTTCAAGATTATGAAAGGGTTTGATCGGGTAGATGTAGAGACGATGCTTCTACTTGCGGGGGAGACCGGAACTAGGGGCCGTAAATAGAAACATAGAAGATAGGAGCAGGAGAAGGCCATTCGGCCCCTCGAGCCTGTTCCGCCATTTTATGAGATCATGGCTGATCATCCAAACTCAGTACCCTGTCCCTGCCTTCTCCCCATATCCCTTTAGCCTTAAGAAATATATCTAACTCCTTCTTGAATATATTTAATGAATTGGCCTCAACTGCCTTCTGTGGTAGAGAATTCCACAGGTTCACCACACTCTGGGTGAAGAAATTCCTCCTCATCTCTGTCCTAAATGGCTTACCCCTTATCCTTAGACTGTGACCCCTGGTTCTGGACTCCCCGGCCATCGGGAACATCCTTCCTGCATCTAGTCTGTCTAGTCCTGTTAGAATTTTGTAAGTTTCAATGAGATCCCCTCATTCTTCTAAACTCCAGCGAATATAAGCCTAATCGACCCAATCTCTCCTCAGGTCATTCCTGCCATCCCAGGTATCAGTCTGGTGAATCTTCGCTGCATTCCCTCCATGGCAAGAACATCCTTCCTCAGATAAGTCGACCAAAACTGCACACAATACTCAAGGTGTTGTCTCACCAAGGCCCTGTACAACTGCAGCAAGACATCCTTGTTCCAGTACTCGAACCCTCTCGCTACGAAGGCCAACATACCATTTGCCTTCTTAACCGCCTGCTGCACCTGCATGCTTACCTTCAGCGACTGGTGCACAAGGACACCCAGGTCTCGTTGCACATTCCCTTCTCCCAATCTATTGCCGTTCAGATAATAATCTGCCTTCCTGTTTTTGCCACCAAAGTGGATAACCTCGCATTTATCCACATTATATTGCATCTGCCATATCACCCAACCTGTCCAAATCATGCTGGAGTTTCTCGGCATCCTCCTCACAGCACACACGCCCACCCAGCTTTGTGTCGTCTGCAAACTTGGAGATATTACATCTAGTTCCCTCGTCCAGATCATTAATATATATTGTGAATAGCTGGGGTCCAAGGACCGATCCCTGCGGGACCCCACTAGTCACTGCCTGCCACTCGGGAAAAAAACCGTTTATTCCAACTCTTTGCTTCCTGTCTGCCAACCAGTTCTCTATCCAAGTCAGTACCTTACCCCAATCCCATGTGCTTTAACTTTACACGCTAATCTCTTATGCGGGACCTCATCGAAAGCCTTCGGAAAGTCCAAATACACCACATCCACTGGTTCTCCCTTATCTATTCTACCAGTTACATCCTCAAAAAATATAAGATAGTCGCTAATAAATCAAATAGGGAGTTCAGAAGAAGCTTTACCCGGAGAGTGGCGAGAATGTGGAACCCACTACCACAGGGAGTAGTTGAGGCAAATAGCACTTAAGAGGAAGCTAGATACAGGAAACTTCTTTTTATCCGGCACGGACGGGACCGACGTGGTGCCGGTTCATCAAAAATTCCGGATAACCGAACCCTATAGTAAAAGATAGGGAGAGCTGACAGCTCCGTATAAAGCAACAAACCTTGTTGAACAACAGTAGAACAATGGCCTCAAGTTTCAAGTGTCTCTGTAGCTTAGCAACAGCTGCAGCCACACCCTTGCACAGCACAGATGGAAGGCGGCAAATACAAATGAAGTAAAACCTACTCCTGAATTTTGCCGGTTAACCGAGATTTCCGGTTATTTAGGTGCCGGTAAATCGAAAGTTTCCTGTAAACACATGAGGGAGAAAGAAATAGGGTATATTGATGGGGTTAGATGAAGAGGGGTGGGAGGAGTCTCGTGTAGAGCATAAATACCAGCATGGGCCTGTTGGGTTGAATGGCCTGTTCCTGTACTGTAAAAACGTTGTAATTCTTGGTAACACAACACAGGAGGAGCTCACTGCCTCTACTGGTCTTTACAGAGCAATCCAGTTAGTCCCCCTTCCCCCTGTTCTTTCACCACAGCCCTGCAAATTTTGTATTCATACAATTCCCTGTTGAATGTTGCTATTGGATCTGGTTCACCCTTTCAGGCAGCGAATTCAAGATCACAACACGCTGCGTGTAAAAAAACTCATCTTGCCTCTGGTTCTTCTGCAAATCACCTTCAATCTGTGTCCTCTGGTTACCAACCCTTCATGTACAGAGGTTCCCCTCGCAGTATGCAGCAGCACGCGATCCCCTTCAATCTGTGTCCTCTGGTTACCGACCCTTCATGTACAGAGGTTCCCCTCGCAGTATGCAGCAGCACGCGATCCCCTTCAATCTGTGTCCTCTGGTTACCGACCCTTCATATACAGAGGTTCCCCTCGCAGTAAGCAGCAGCACGCGATCCCCTTCAATCTGTGTCCTCTGGTTACCGACCCTTCATGTACAGAGGTTCCCCTCGCAGTATGCAGCAGCACGCGATCCCCTTCAATCTGTGTCCTCTGGTTACCGACCCTTCATATACAGAGGTTCCCCTCGCAGTATGCAGCAGCACGCGATCCCCTTCAATCTGTGTCCTCTGGTTACCGACCCTTCATGTACAGAGGTTCCCCTCGCAGTATGCAGCAGCACGCGATCCCCTTCAATCTGTGTCCTCTGGTTACCGACTCTTCATGTACAGAGGTTCCCCTCGCAGTATGCAGCAGCACGCGATCACACCCACATACTCTCAGTTACAAATTGGAAATAAGTTCGCTGCTAAAGATTCCTTATTCCTTTATAGTTTTTTTTTAAATTCGCTTATGGGATCTGGGCATCGCTGGCAAGGCCAGCATTTATTGCCCATCCCTAGTTGCCCTTGAGAAGATGGTGGTGAGCCGCCTTCTTGAACAGCAGCAGTCCGTGTGGTGATGGTACTCCCACAGTGCTGTTAGGGAGGGAGTTCCAGGATTTTGACCCAGTGACGATGAAGGATCGGCGATATACTTCTAAGTCAGGATGGTGTGTGACTCGGAGGGGAACTTGGAGGTGGTGGTGTTCCCATGCGCCTGCTGCCCTTGTCCTTCTAGGTGGAAGAGGTCGCGGGTTTAGGAGGTGTTGCCGAAGAATCCTTGGCAATTTGCTGCAGTGCATCTTGTAGATGGTACACACTGCAGCCATGGTGCTCCAGTGGTGGAGGGAGTGAATGCTTAAGGTGGTGGATGGGGTGCCAATCAAGCGGGCTGCTTTGTCCTGGATGGTGTCGAGCTTCTCGAGTGTTGTTGGAGCTGCACTCATCCAGGCAAGTGGAGATTATTCCATCACACTCCTGACTTGTGCCTTGTAGATGGTGGAAAGGCTTTGGGGAGTCAGGAGGTGAGACACCCAGCTCTGACCTGCTCGTTGCCACAGTATTTATGTGGCTGGTCCAGTTAAGTTTCTGGTCAATGGTGACCCCCCAGAATGTTGATGGTGGGGGATTCGGCGATGGTAATGCCGTTGAATGTCATGGGGAGGTGGTTAGACTCTCACTTGTTGGAGATAGTCATTGCCTGGGTTGGGTGTGTAAGTATCTGCCATCACAGCCAGCAATACGTTGTGTTAACCGGCAACCTTGCATTACAAGAGGAAGCTGGGATGTTCTACAGGCCGTGCCATGTTATCAAAGGGCGAGTGAGTCGGCCCCGATATATTTGGCTTACTATACTGGAGTCCCTTTACACGTCTTGCAGGAACAGGAGGAGGCCACTGAGCCTCTCAAGCCTGTTCCGCCATTCAATGAGATCATGGCTGACCTGTGGCCTAACTCCATAAACCCACCTTTGCCCCATATTGCTGAATACCTTTGATTAACAGAAATCTCTCAATCTCAGATTTAAAATTAATTGACCGAGCATCAGTTGCCATTTGCGGAAGAGAATTCCAAACTTCTACCACCCTGTGTGTGTAGAAGTGTTTCCTAACTTCACTCCCGAAAGGTCTGGCTCTAATTTTTAGACTCTATCCCCTAGTCCTCGACTCCCCAACCAGCAGAGATCGTTTCTCTCTATCTACCCTCTGTTCCTCTTAATAGCTTGAAAACTTCGATCAAATCACCCCTTAAACTTCTAAATTTTAGGGAATAGGCCTTGGAGAGGATGCAGATGAGATTTACCAGAATGGTACCAGAGATGAGGGACTTCAGTTATGTGGAGAGACTGGGGAATCTGGGGTTGTTCTCCTTAGAGCAGAGAAGGTTAAGAGGAGATTTCATAGAAGTGTTCAAAATCATGAAGGGTTTTGACAGAGTAAATAAAGAGAAACTGTTTCCAGTGGCAGGAGGGTCAGTAACCAGAGAACAGACTGAAGGTCATTGGCAAAAGAACCAGAGGGGAGATGGGATTTTATTATTTTAACGCAGCGAGTTACGATGATCTGGAATGCACTGCCTGAAAGGGTGGAGGAAGCAGATTCAATAATAACTTTCAAAAGGGATGAATACTTGAAGGGAAGAACATTTGCAGGGCTATGGGGAAAGGGCAAAGGAGAGTGGGACTAATTGGATCGCTCTTTTGAAGAGCCGGCACAGGCACGATGGGCCCGAAATGGCCTCCTTCTGTGCTGTACGATTCTAGAACCGAATCAGCGGAAAGAGAAAGCAGCCCTTGGGGTTACTGCCAGATTTGCAATCCCAGCTTCCACTTGCTGAGCGAGGAAAGTTTACGCAGTCCGTCTGCTTGCACCCCCGGCTCTCCAAAAAGCCCAAGGGAAGGACGTTTATGAAAGAAAGCTCTTTGAATTATTTTTTTTAAAAAGGCAGCGGACGTGTACCTGGAATGGTTTGCTTTAATGGCAGACTCTGCGGCTGACCGGTCTGGACTGACTGAAGAATGATGGTCTTTGCCGGGCTGGCGCTCGGCGCGGTAGGCAACGTCGTCACGACAACCGGTTTGGGCTGGATGGTCGGCTTGCTGCACAGGATGCTGTTGGCCTTAGTAGTCGTGGTGGCTTGTACTGGAGCGAAGGAGAAACAAAGTGAAATTATAGCAGGGGACACACTGCCCGATATTTACGGAACACACGCATCCAACTCTTGCTGCTGCCCGTCTGATCTCAGCACCAGGCATCGGACTGCAACAGGGTAATACCCCATTATCCAATGATAACACAACTACTGGACTGCGCAACACTTTAAATCAACGCTGCGCTTTTTGTAATACATAAAATGCCACCGGGTGCATTTTTAGCATGGTAAAAAGGGCTAAAGAATTATTCCTTAATTCACAAAATTCATCTGCTAATTCAGAATAATGAAGGGCCGTGTGCGAAGTCGGTTTATCTGCATCAATCACAGTTTGCATAGCGGCTGACTGCATATAACAGCCCCTAATTCAACACCAATTGGAACATCAGGCTGAGGCCCTGCAAGGGTTGTTGTAGGTGCTCTTATGCAGCAGGGCCTGAGGCACACTGTTGAGGGACAGTAGGAGCTTTACTCTGCTATCTGTACTTAATTACATAGTACTAACAGCACAGAAACAGGCCATTTGGCCCAACAGATCCGTGTGGGTGTTTATGCTCCACACGAGCCTCCTCCCACCCTCCTTCATCTCATCCATCAACATAACCTTCTATTCCTTTCCCCCTCATGTGCTTATCCAGCTTCCCCTTAAATGCATCTATGCTATTCACCTTAACCACTCCATGTTGTAGCAAGTTCCACATTCTCACCCCTCTCTGGGGAAAGAAGTTTCTCCTGAATTCCCTATTGGATTTATTAGTGACTATCTTATATTTATGGCCCCCAAGATCTGGTCTCACCCGCAAGTGGAAACATGTTAGCTATGTCTACCCGATCAAACCCTTTCATAATCTCAAAGACCAGCTCACCCCTCAGCCTTCTCTTTTCTACAGAAAAGAGCTCCAGCCTGTTCAGTCTTTCCTGATGGGTAGAACCTCTCAGGCCAGGTATCATTTCTAGTGAACCTTTTTTGCACCTTCTCCAGTGGCTCTGTATCCCTTTTTATCAGATGGAGACCAGAACGGTTCAGAGTGCTCCATATGTGGTCTAACCAAGGTTCGATACAAGTGATAGCAAGTTCCATTCCCTGGCAGTCGCATTCATTCCTCTGATATATGGTGTAGCACTTTCTCCTCCCGTACAAAGGCAACCATTTAGATTCTGGCAGGCAAACCTCATCGGTAGTCTGATCCAACTCTCAGGACAGCACCGGGGGGGCGCAAAGCAGTAGACACAACTGGTTAGCCCGGCTAACCTGGAGGGTGGAACTATTGGGGCCAGAACTCAAAGTATTCTTTTGGAGAATTGGACCGAGCTGCACTCAATGAATCTTTTTTTAAAAAAAAGTTTAATTCACACTTTAAAAGAATGTCATTTACTTGCTGGTCCTTGTTTCACTGGCGAGGTCCCATTTTCTGTTTTTACCACATTGAGCTGAACCGCATTCAGCGGTGGGTTGAGAATGTCCCCGAATATGCATGGCGGTGTCGGAGGATCCTCGGTTTTCACAACTGGAAGAGTTGTCTCAGTGTTTAGGGTCTGATGAGGCTGCACATTGGGGGGGGAAAAAAAAAGGTAAACGCCAGTGACTTTACTCAACATGTACAATTTTACAAAAAGGGTTTTGCTCCCCATTATTTGCAAAGCTGTCACCCCCACCCGCCCCCCCCCCCACAATCGCATAACCTCCCGTTTAGGTTTTCCTGGATGATGTAAAGTTCGGCACCTTGCTCCCTGGCCTCTACTAAAGGTGCGAGATTTTCAGGGCTGCGTATAGTGACACCGCTATTCCTGGCCAGAATGGAGATGGTTAGGTGATTCCCCTGGCAATCACGCATGCTATAAGTGACCGGGATTGATTTTAAGCACATAATTTGCATTATGGAGCTATCCTCCAGCATTTTGCTGGAGAAATCACCCTGCTTTTAATCGGGAGACTTTGTTGTAGTTTTGGTCACGAGTTCAGTTTGCTGTAGTTCGTAGAGACTCGTTTTTAAATAGACTCTGTAGACCGTTTGCTGCAGTGCGCCATTTAAATAGACTCTGTTTGCTGAGAGTCCTGCTGTAAATCCCACCTACCCCTTCCCACCTCATTGGCTGACAGTGATGTCAATAGACACTCTGGATTTTCAGTCATGACATAGATACCCATTTTGTGCCTAAAAAGCTGCATCTATCACGTAAGCCACAGAGGTAATGATAAGAAGCATTAACAGATTCTCTCTCTCTGCACCACCCCACCCCCTCAGCCCAACTGGTTGGGAGGTTTGCACCATTTTCTCTTGCTCGCTCCAGCTGGAACGCGAGAGAAAAGCAAGGAAGGGCTCGAAGGCAGGGTTACCTCAGTATCCATATCAGCAATGAAAGCCTGCTACAGGCGGAGCGGTTTAAATAGAAGGTTTGCGCTACTGCTATGAATGCTGGGTAAGCAAATCCTCCGTGTGTCGCTCTCCTTGCCTCATTTTCCAAGAGATAGCCCAGTAATTACCAGCAGTCTGTGCACATGGAGGCTGAACACAGGCGAACTTTTGGAATCATGCAGCTCAGAAGGTCGTCATTCGGCCCATCGTGCCTGTCCCAGCTCTTTGAAAGAGCTATCCAATTAGTCCCACTCCCTCCCTCTGCTCTTTCCCCATAGCCCTGCAAACTTTCCCCCCCCCCCCCCCCTTTTCAAGTATATATCCAATTCCCTTTTGGGAAGGGAAGGCTCGGTCATAGATGATCTCTTAATTGATTGCACATCGCGAGCGGTTTTTGTTGATGTTTTTGAAAGAGGAATGGTTGCCTATCGGCAGAGGAGCAATGATGGCCTCGGGCTGAGCTTTGTGCAGGGCACTATTCACACAAAGGGGCTCCAGAAACAAGAAAAGGAAGGCGGTTAGAAAGTAGGTTCAACAAACACTTTCTCAATACAGTGTTGCACAATCTCAATTGCACATGAAATATGACCATCAATTCAAGATGGTGATCAACTAGGCGGGTTACAAACCAAGCACATAATTGCTTACCTGCGGTATAAGGGGAATGTCACAAGAGGAGGTAAGTGAGGAATCCGAACAGCGTGAAGATGCAGGTGAAAGCGGTTCCGATTTCACGTGCAGATCTGTGGGGAAAAAGGTACAGGTAAGCTTAATTAGCATTAGTAATAGGGCTTGGGTAACAAAAGCAATGCCCCTGTTACAACAAGGTGAACCCACCCCATCCCTGCTGCAAAGTCACTGGGTGCTAACAATCCCAGTTGAGATGATGTCAAAAGGTAAGAGGCTCGGGATCAGGAGCATTCCTGGGAGGTGCGGGCAGGCAGCTGTGGTTAAGCTGCCTGCTCCCGTCTCTGCAAACATACAAACTCCACGGGTGTGACTGCACGCGCGGGGCTCCAGTTATCAGCCTCTGACTGCCCGTGGATCTTCAATCATTTCCAGACAGGACAGTGGCCCCATCATTTAAGCGCGTAAAGAGGAGGCCATTCAGCCCCTCGAGCCTGTTCTGCCATTCAATTTGATCATTTCTCATCTGTATCTTCACTCCATTTACCTGCCTTGGCTCCATGTCGCTTTACACCCCCTTACCCAACAAAAATCTCTCGCTCTCAGTTTTGACATTTTCAATTAACCTCCAGTCTCGACAGCTTTTTGGGGGAGAGAATTCCAGATTCCCACTCCTTGTGTAAAGGAGTGCTTCCTGACATCACCCGGATCGGCCGAGCTCTAATTTTAAGGTTATGCTCCTTGTTCTGGACTCCCCCCACCAGAGGAAATAGTCTCTCTCTATCCACCCTCTCAAATTCTTTAATCATCTTAAACACCTCAATAAGATCACCCCTTAAAGCTTCTATATTCAAAAGCAGCACAAGCCTAGTCTATGCTACCTGTGCTCATAATTTACCCGTTAGCTCTGGTATTTGAAACCTGAAGTGGCAGTAAGCTGTCCCAGTTCTTTTTAAACTTCAAGCCTTAGTTTTAAAACGCTTTGCTGTGCATCATTTGAAGGTGGCTAATGCACAACAGAAGAAGTAGGGGCTGGGGGGGGGGGGGGGGGGGGGGGTGGAAATAAACCCTCTGCCTCTCTTTCCTCCTTTAAGACGCTTCTTCCTACCTCCCTGACCAAGCTTTTGGTCTCCTTTGGCTCGATGTCATTTTTGTTTGAGAAGGCCCTTTGAAGTGCCTTGGGACGGTTTACTGCATGAAAGGCGCTATATAAATGCAAGTTGTTGTTTTTCCAAATGGTCTTTTCTTAAACGCCAACTGGGATTCATATACTGACTGTATATTCTGCATCACACCAGAGATTGAGGCATAGGACATGAATCATTTTATCAGAATTATGATTGCATCCTGAATTGCAATTGGAGGGCAATGGCACTTGCTACGAATGAGCGATTGAAATTCTCCTAAATGCATCAGCGAGTATTTGGGAAAATTGGAAATGCCAAGTTGCAATTACTTTTGCCAACAGAACAGGCAAAGCCGAGGAAGTAGCACTGTTAAACACAGTTAACCAGCAGGCCAATTGATGCTACAAGACAACCAACCGCAACACACCCAGAAAGGGTGTGCTCATTTTATGATTTTAAAATTATGGAAAGGCCAGTATACAGACTTGGAGGTGAGATAGAGATAGAGATTATATATCTCACAAAGTGAACATTTCTGACAATGAACATACACAAGAACTTGGATTTATACAAGCACATTCCACATCCTCAGAACTTCCCGCAATGAATTATTTTTGTTGAAGTTACTCAGGCGGATACGGCAGCTGATTTGCACGCAGTCAGGTGCCACACTCGGCAAATGGTCGTCCAGGTAATCTGCTTTCAGGGGTGCTGACTGATGGAAGAAGGTTGCACAGGATACCGGGAGCTGAATCACCAGCTCGTCTTCCAACAGCATCGCGACCCCCAAAGGTCAATCACACCACCTCAGCGGTCCCAAGGAGTGCCGGCGACCCAGGGTGGACCTTTCGACGCAGAGCTGAGAGCGACAAGCCAAACGCACCCTTCCAATTTGCTTGATGGGACTCAGTTTCAAGCTAAGGGGCAGGAGGTTTCGAGGGGATTTGAGGAAAAACTTTTTCACCCAGAGGGTGGTTGGAATCTGGAACTCACTGCCTGAAAGGGTGGTAGAGGCAGGAACCCTCACAACATTCAAGAAGCATTTAGATGAGCACTTGAAACGCCATAGCATACAAAGCTATGGACCAAGTGCTGGAAAATGGGATTAGGACAGGGCTTGATGGCTGGTGTGGACACGATGGGCCTCTTTCTGTGCTGTATAACTCTGACTCTAAACCAGAAGCTTCGGCGAAAGGAGTTCAAAGATGAAGAACTTCGACGACTTCAAATTATTTCGTGGTGGCCCTAATGTTGGAAGCAAAAAGACTGGACAGATCCTGACCCCCCCCACCTCCCCAACCCTCCAGAGTGCGTGCCAGCCCAGATCAACTTGCAGGCCTCTGCCACTCGCTTCGAGACACACACAACGTGATTGTAGGTTTCAAATTTTCGTCGCACAAAGCACCAAGTCGCCACTCCATTCTTTTCTAACTGTGAGAGGAGCCATTATTGTGCCAGTGCGGACTGCTCCTCTGGCTGGCAATCATAGTATCCGACAACGAACAACTTGCATTTATGCAGCGCCTTTCATGACCTCAGGACGTCCCGAAGCACTTTACAGCCAATGAAGTACTTTCGAGGCATGGTCAGCATTGTAATGTAGGAAACTCGGCAGCCAACTTGCACACAGCAAGCTCCCACAAACAGCAATGTGATAATGTCCAGATAATCTGTTTTTTTTAGATGTTGGTTGAGGGATAAATATTGGCTAGGGAGAACGCCCCTGCTCTTCTTCGAAATCGTGCCATGGGATCTTTTACATCCACCTGAGAGAGCAGGCGGAGGTCTTGGTTTAACATCCCATCCGAAAGAGCTGTCCAATTAGTCCCACTCCGTCCCCCATCGCCCTGCAGGATTTTCCCAGTTGAAGTCTATATTCCAGGGGCTCACATTCCGTACAAGGTGGTGCTGATTATCACAATGCCCCGCCCCAGCCACCAATGTAGCTACAAACCATTACCTGAATAGATGTCCCCATTGGCTGGATTCCAAGGGGAGTCTGATGCTCCAATTTCCATATTCAAATCCAAGTCAAACTGAAAAGCAGATATAAACACCGTTGGCCAACTCCACAACAATCTCAAGATACCTTGTGTCGTTAAAGAAGATGCATTATTACACAGCTCCTCATGTCCTCTGGACCCTCCAACGTGCTTTGGAGTCAAGGAATTACATTTGAAGTGCTTTGTTGTGCAGGCAACCATGGCAGCTGATTTGTGTACAGCAAGATCCCACAAACAGCAATTGGCCGTTTTAGTGGGGGGGGGGGGGGGGGGTGAATGCTGGCCAAGCTGCCTGGAGAGCTCCCTTTCTGTTCTTCAAATAGAGCCGCAAGCTCTTCTGTGTCCCACCCGAAACAAGGCTGACTTGGTTTAATGTCTCACCCGAAAGAGAGCAATGCGGCACTCGCAATGCGGCACTCCCTCGGTGCTGCACTTAACTGTCAGCCTAGGTCAGAGGCTTCAGTAACTGGAGTGGGGCTTGAACCTGTGGCCTTCTGACTCAGATACACAGAATTACATAGAATATACAGCGCAGAAACAGGCTACTTGGCCCAACTAGTTCGAGCGCTACCACTGAGCCAAGCAAGTTCGTTAATTTACCACGAACCCCCCTTGGAATGTTCGAACTTTGAGTGCCATTAAATGCTCAGTTTCATTTGACTCGGGATAGAAAGGATCAACACACTTTTAAAATGGACCAACAGCAAATGTACAAACACACATTTCTCAGAAGTTCATTTTTACAAAACACAATTTGCAAAAATCATTCGTACCATAGAGGGAGGCTGTTTGGCTCATCTACCTCATGGTTCCATTGAAACCTACAATACCCCCTTCACAGAATCCAACTGCCTGTGGAATAGCTGCAGCGTGTTTACCTCCACTCCCTCACTTAGATCAGCCCAGCTATTAATCACTCACTGCATGAAGAAGTGCTTCCTGACATTAGTCCTGTACTTTCCTTTACCAGTCTGAACCGTGCCTGCAGTCATGACTTAACTTGAAATACTGCTCAATATCAACCTTTGCTATTCCATTTAATAGCTTATATATTAGAAAAGAGGAGGCCGGGGGATCCTGATCGAGGTCTTCAAAATTGTATGTGTGGAGGGGGGGGGGGGGGGGGGGGGGGGGGAAGGCGTAGACAAGATGTTTCCACTTGTGGGCGAGACCAGGACTAGGAGCCGTAAATATAAGAAAGTCACTAATAAATCCAATAGGGAATTCAGGAGAAACTTCTTTAGTAAGAGAGTGGTGAGAATGTGGAACTCGCTACCACAGAAACATAGAAAAATAGGAGCAGGGGGTAGGCCATTCGGCCTTCGAGCCTGCTCCGCCATTCAGTATGATCATGGCTGATCCTCTATCTCAATAACATATTCCCGCTCTCTCCCCATACCCCTTGATGCCTTTTGTGTCTAGAAATCTATCTATCTGCTTCTTAAATATATTCAGTGACTTGGCCTCCACAGCCTTCTGTGGCAGAGAATTCCACAGGTTCACCACCCTCAGAAGACATTTCTCCTCATCTCAGTCCTAAATGTCCTACCCCGTATCCTGAGACTGTGACCCCTTGTTCTAGACCCCCCAGCCAGGGGGAACATCCTCTCTGCATCCAGTCTGTCTAGCCCTGTCAGAGTTTATACGTTTCAATGAGATCCCCTCTCATTCTTCTAAACTCTGGTGAATACAGGCCCAGTCGACCCAATCTCTCCTCATACGGTTGTGGCAAATAGCATAGATGCATTTAAGGGGAAGCTAGATAAACACTTGAGGGGGGAGAGGAATAGAAGGACATGCTGATGGGGTTAGATGAAAGGTGGGATGAGACTTGTGTGGAGCATAAACACCAGCGTGGACCTGCTGGGCTGAATGGCCTGTTTCTGTGCTGTAAATACTGTGCTGTACTCATCTCCCAGCCCAACGTCACTCCCCTAACCAGAAGCCACGGCCTCCCCTCTTGCAGCATATTCCTTCTCCGCCTCCAAAGTTTCTCTGCAGCACCTGGAACTTAGACGTTGCCCTTGGATAAGCCTCGAAAAGGTTCCACGAGGACTCGAACCCAGCACTGTCGACACGGAAAGCAGACACGACTCTACACTATAGGGCCACAGAGGGGAACAGGTACAGCGTTCCTGAATTCTAGTTTTAGTACCTCGGTGACATTATCAAGGCAGCGAAGGAGATCGGTGGAATCATCCATCTCCTCCATCGTTTCACAGTCATAGAGGCAGGCATCTGCAAAAAAAAAGGCGAGAGATTTAGACTGTTAGTATTTTCATAGTGCAGGTAAATCCCCGCCCCGTCTACAACACACATTATGGCCTCACCCCACCTTGCTATTTCCGTTATGTGGATAGACTGGAGAAGCTGGGAAGGTTGAGAGAAGATTTGATAGCGGTGGTCAAAATCATGAGGGGTCCAGACAGAGTAGATGAGAGAGAAACTGTTTCCATTGGTGGAGGGGTGAAGAACCAGAGGACACAGATTTAAGGTGACTGGCAGAAGAACCAAAGGCGACATGAGGAAAAACTTTTTTCACGCAGCGAGTGGTTAGGATCTGAAATTCACTGCCTGAAAGGGTGGTGGAGGCAGACTCAATCGTGGCTTTCAAAAGGGAATTGGGCAAGTACCTGAAGGACAACTAGTTTGCAGGGCTACGGGGAAAGGGCGGGAGAGTGGGACTCGCTGGAGTGCTTCTGCCAAGCACTGGCACAGGCTCGAGGGGCCGAATGGCCTCCTTCCGTGCTGTAACCATTCTATGATTGTATGATTTCCTCCCCCCTCCACTGCACAATCGTAGAATCATACAACACGGAGGCCATTCAGCCCACTGTGCATGTGCCAGCCCGTTGAAAAAGCGATTCAATTAGTCCCATTCTCCTGCACTCCCCCCATAACCCTGCTTCCGCTGCCGTCCCAGCAGCAGATTCCAGATCACCGCCCCTCGCTGCATAAAATGAATTCTCATCTTCCCCTCTGGTTCTTTTCCAAATTATCTTCATTCCGTCTCCTCTGGTTACCGACCCTCCTGCCAGTGGGGACACTTCCTCCTCATTTATTCTCATAAAAACCCCTCGGGACAAAAGCATTCAGGCACCGCAGGCTGGAACACTCTTCCGAAAGCCCTCTGTCTTGCTAACTCTCTCCCGCCTTAACAAGGCTGCTCTAAACCAATTCCTTGGCCCACACTTTTCAATTATCTCCCAATTCATCTTCCAACGCCCCCGCCCCTCAAGACACAGCCGCTTGCATACAAGTTAAAAAGATCGATAGGTTTATTTTTCACCTTTCAAGGTTGGAGCTGTGCAATGTCCTCGGGCTATTGCATTGTTCCAATGAAGCTCAACGTAAGCTCGAGGAACAGCACCTCATCTTTCGATTGGGCACTTTGCAGCCTGCCGGACTCAACATTGAGTTCAACAATTTCAGATAATTATCCCTGCCCCCATTTTTCATGCAGTATGATTTTTGCCATTCCCATTTGCAACATTTTATCTTTCCTGCCTCTTACAAAAGTACAGGATATTCTTTCTATTTCTTCCTCCCCTCCTAACCCCCCCACCCCCCCCCCCCCCAGTCTCTGCACCTGCTTAATATCTGTTACATCTCCAGCTTTTTCCAGTTCTGATGAAGGGTCCCAGACCTGAAACGTTAACTCTGTTTCTCTCTCCATGGATGCTGCCTGGCCTGCTGAGTATTTCCAGCATTTTCTGTTGTTATTTCAGATTTCCAGCATCCGCAGTATTTTGCTATTATATTGATTGGGCACAAAGTCTCTCTCACAGGCTGCACACAGGAAAACTAACCCACTGAGCCGATCCCGTATCCCCAAGCTGTCACTCATCACAAACCATGGTTACAAAACTTAATTTGCTCATGTGGAGCAAGAGAAGCAGAAAGTCTGCAGCCAAATAATTAAATAAAAGCTGGTATTGTAGGAATGGTCTAATTCCTATCAAGAGACTGAGGACGACTCAGGTGATCAATCAAACGATGTTTAAAGTAAAACTAACTGAGTTTTAACAACAAGTGCAAGAGAACTACAAATACAGGTCTTAACAACTCAGAGGCTCCACGAGGACTGCCTGGGCGGTCCCGTGGACGGCGTCACGACGTTTTTCCCGCGTTTGGGGATCACGTGATAAATGGCACGACGTCATCGAGTTTGCCCGCGCTCTTAAAGGGACCGTGCTCTGTACATGCAAACAGTATATACAAAGATACAGAATCAGGCTGTAGCTAACAGATCGTTAAAGGGAATTATATACAGCTGTTCAGAGTCCCTTAGTGGCTCTGCCACAGTATCTTGGCTGCCTGATTGCACTACACACCAAACAATTGGCTCACTCTCTCCGATGAGAATATAGTGGCCATAGAGGGAGTGCAACTAAGGTTCACCAGACTGATTCCTGGGATGGGGGGGGGGGATTGTCCTATGAGGAGAGATTGAGTAGACTAGGCCTATATTCTCTAGAGTTTAGAAGAATGAGAGGTGATCTCACTGAAACATAAAATTCTTACAGGGCTTGACAGGGTAGATGCAGGGAGGACGTTTCCCCTGGCTGGAGAGTCCAGAACCAGGGGGTCACAGTCTCAGAATAAGGGGTCAGCCATTTAGGACTGAGATGAGGAGAAATTTCTTCAAGAGGGTGGTGAATCTTTGGAATTCTCTACCCCAGAGCGCTGTGGAGTCTCAGTCGTTGAGTATATAGACAGAGATCGCTAGGTTTTTGAATATTAAGGGAATCAAGGGATATGAGGATAGTGCAGGGAAGTGGAGATGGGGTAGAGATCAGCCATTATGTTATTGAATGGCAGAGCAGGCTCAAAGGGTCAAATGGCCGACTTCTGCTCCTATTTGTCATGAGATTGCGTGCTAGACCTAGTCTGGACTGTTGCAGTAACTTACTCCAGTCAGTATGGGACACTAGTGAGCAATGTAAATCCTTCTGGTGGGACAGTACAGCTTTAGGTTTCGACAGTTGATATTGTTTACTAGTCTTCTCAGTGAACAGGAAGCAATTACATTTGCTGCAGATTATGCAATACAAGTATTTATATAGCACATGTTTGGAATAACACTCCAAACTAGGGATAAACTTGAGAAAAAATAAAAACTTGCATTTCTATAGCGCCTTTCACAACCTCAGGACGTCCCAAAGCGCTTTACAGCCAATGAAGTACTTTTGAAGAGCAGTCACTGCTGTAATGTAGGAAACGCGACAGCCAATTTGCACACAAACCACAACGACCAGGTCATCTATTTCAGTGATGTTGGTCGAGTGATAAATATTGCCCCCTGCTCCTCTTTGAATAGTGCCCGTGGGATCTTTGACTTCCACCCAGGAGAGAGCAGATGGGGCCTTGGTTTAACGTCTCATCTGAAAGACGGCACCTCCGACAGTACTGGCACTGGGAGTGTCAGTCTGGATTGTGCCCGACAGTACGAGCACTGGGAGTGTCAGTCTGGATTGTGCCCGACAGTCCTGGCGCTGGGAGTGTCAGTCTGGATTGTGCCCGACAGTCCTGGCACTGGGAGTGTCAGTCTGGATTGTGCCCGACAGTCCTGGCACTGGGAGTGTCAGTCTGGATTGTGCGCTCAGGTCTCTGGAGTCAGACTTGAACTCACGGCCTTCTGACTCGGAGGCGGGAGTGCTGCCCACTGGGCCACGGCGGACACTAAATGCTGGTATCGTGTTCATGACTAGGTGTTAGAGGAGAGGAGATAAAACGTTCTAGGTACCCAATGAGCCGCAAACTTTAAAAGGCAGAACTGACCGGCCGCAATTCCATTTAATAAAAGAACCTGCCACACATCGTTAAACCTAACTGCGTACACCTTACAAATTCACATCAGGAATTTACAACGGAGACACGTTTTCAAACTGTCGGCCCGACCGTCCAGACACACAAAAATAATACTGAAGGAAGAACGATTCTGATCAGGTCCTGCCAGCTCACAGCGACATTTGTTTTAATGGCAGGACAACTCAAACAGGCGAGTTGCCACAACAGCCCTCCTACATCGACAGCAAAATACTGCGGAGGCTGGAAATCCAAAACAACAACAGGAAACGCTGGAAAGACTCAGCAGGCCAGGCAGCATCAGTATAGAGAGAGAGAGAGAGAGAGAGTTAACGTTTCAGGTCGAGGACCTTTCCTCAGAACTGGAAACAAGCAGGAAATGGAAAGCAAGTGTGGGGGCTGGGAAAAGGGGGAGGGGGTGAAAGAACAAAAGGGAAGGTCAGTGAGAGGATAGAAAGCAGGAGAGATTAAGAGACAGAGATATTCCAGGCAAGGGGAGGTGGTAATGGGACAGGTTAAGGATTGTTTTCTCTCCCCTCCCTTCAGCTGTCCTTCATTCTGCCAGTGCAATTCACACCTCACCTAGAGCCATCCTTTGTTCCTTAACCTGTCCCATTACCACCTCCCCTTGCCTGGAATATCTCTCAATGTCTCTTAATCTCTCCTGCTTTCTATCCTCTCACTGACTTTCAATTTTGTTCTTTCATCCCCTCCCCCTTTTCCCAGCCCCCACACTTCCTTTCCATTTCCTGCTTTTTGCCAGTTCTGACGAAAGGTCATCGACCTGAAACGTTAACTGTTTCTCTCTCCACCGATGCTGCCTGGCCTGCTGAGTCTTTCCAGCGTTTTCTGTTGTTATTTCAGCCCTCCTACATCGTTCACACTGCCTGCTCGATGCCACGGAGAAAAAGAGTTTGGTCAGACACTTGATATCAGTGCACCTGACACTGCGCAGCACAGCTAGTTTCTATAATCAGGTATTACACACCTCAATAGTTAAGAAAGCATCACTGTACGTGTCAGTATTCCCACATTAAACTCCATCTGCAAGATTCCTGCCCACTCACTTAGCCTATCTTTATCCCTTTGTGTCCTCCACACAATTTGCTTTCCCACCTATCTTTGTATCATCAGCAAATTTGGCTACATTGCACTCAGTCCCTTCATCCAAGTCATTCATATAGATTGTAAATAGTTGAGGTCCCAGCACTGATCCCTGCGGCACCCCATTAGTTACAGTTTGCCAACCTGAAAACTGTTCAAAAAGGGTGGTAGAGAGAAAACGGGGAATTACAGATCGGTAAACCCGACATCGGTAGTGCGGAAAATGCTAGAGTCCATTATAAAAGATATAATAGCAAAGCACTTGGAAAAAAGTGACCAGATCGGACAAAGTCAACATGGATTTACAAAAGGTAAATCGTGCTCGGCTTATCTACTGCAATTTTTTGAGGATGTAACTGGTAAAATAGGTAAGGGAGAACCAGTGGACGTATTTGGATTTTCAAAAGGCTTTCGATAAGGTCCCGCATAAGAGATTAGCGTGCAAAATTAAGCTACATGGGATTGGGGGCAAGGTATCGGCTTGGATAGAGAACTGGTTGGCAGACAGAAAGCAAAGAGTTGGAATAAACGGGTCGTTTTCCGAGTGGCAGGCAGTGACTAGTGGGGTGCCGCAGGGATCGGTCCTTGGACCCCAGCTATTCACAATGTATATTAATGATCTGGACGAGGGAACTAGATGTAATATCTCTAAGTTTGCAGGCAACACAAAGCTGGGTGGGTGTGTGTGCTGTGAGGAGGATGCCGAGAAACCCCAGTATGATTTGGACAGGTTGGGTGATTGAGCAGAAGCATGGCAGATGCAATATAACGTGGATAAATGCGAGGTTATCCACTTTGGTGTCAAAAACAGGAAGGCAGATTATCTGAATGGCAATAGATTGGGAGAAGGGGAAGTGCAACAAGAACTGGGCATCCTTGTGCACCAGTCGCTGAAAGTAAGCATGCAGGTGCAGCAGGCGGTTAAGAAGGCAAATGGTATGTTGGCCTTCGTAGCGAGAGGGTTTGAGTACAGGAACAAGGGTGTCTTGCTGCAGTTGTACAGGGCCCTGGTGAGACCACATCTTGAGTATTGTGTGCAGTTTTGGTCGCCTTATCTCAGGAAGGATGTTCTTGCCATGGAAGGAGTGCAGCGAAGATTCACCAGGCTGATACCTGGGATGGCAGGAATGACGTATGAGGAGAGATTGGGTCGATTGGGCTTGTACTCGCTGGTGTTTAGAAAAATGAGGGGATCTCACCGAAACTTATAAAATTCTAACAGGACTAGACAGACTAGATGCTGGAAGGATGTTCCCAATGGTCGGGGAGTCCAGAGCCAGGGGTCACAGTCTACAGATAAGGGGTAAGCCATTTAGGACAGAGATGAGGAGGAATTTCTTCACCCAGAGAGTGGTGAACCTGTGGAATTCTCGACCAAAGAAGGCAGTAGAGGCCAATTCATTAAATATATTCAAGAAAGAGTTGGATATATTTCTTAAGGCTATAGGGATCATGGGATATGGAGAGAAGGCAGGAACAGGGTACTGAATTTGGATGATCAGCCATAGAAACATAGAAGATAGGAGGAGTAGGCCATTCGGCCCCTCGAGCCTGCTCTGCCATTCAATGCGATCATGGCTGATCATCCAAATTCAGTACCCGGTCCCTGCTTTCTCCCCATACCCCTTGATCCCTTTAGCCTTAAGAAATATATCCAACTCCTTCGTGAATATATTTAATGTATTGGCCTCTACTGCCTTCTGAGGGAGAGAATTCCACAGGTTCACCACTCTCGGTGAAGAAATTCCTCATTTCTGTCCTAAATGGCCTACCCCTTATCCTTAGACTGTGACCCCTGGTTCTGGACTCCCCGACCATCGGGAACATCCTTCCAGCATCTAGTCTGTCCAGTCCTGTCAGAATTTTACAAGTTTCAATGAGATCCCCTCTCATTCTTCTAAACTCCAGCGAGTACAAGCCCAATCGACCCAATCTCTCCTCATACGTCATTCCTGCCATCCCAGGTATCAGCCTGGTGAATCTTCGCTGCATTCCTTCCATGGCAAGAACATCCTTCCTCAGATAAGGCAACCAAAACTGCACATAATACTCAAGATGTGGTCTCACCAAGGCCCTGTATAACTGCAGCAAGACATCCTTGTTCCTGTACTCAAACCCTCTCGCTACGAAGGCCAACATGCCATTTGCCTTCTTAACCGCCTGCTGCACCTGCATGCTTACCTTCAGCCACTGGTGCACAAGGACACCCGGGTCTCGTTGCACATTCCCTTCTCCCAATCTATTGCCATTCAGATAATAATCTGCCTTCCTGTTTTTGCCACCAAAGTGGATAACCTCGCATTTATCCACGTTATATTGCATCTGCCATGCTTTTGCCCAATCACCCAACCTGTCCAAATCATCCTGGAGTTTCTCGGCATCCTCCTCACAGCACACACGCCCACCCAGCTTTGTGTCGTCTGCAAATCTGGAGATATTACATCTAGTTCCCTTGTCTAGATCATTAATATATAGTGAATAGCTGTGGTCCGAGCACCGATCCCTGCGGTACCCCACTAGTCACCGCCTGCCACTTGGAAAAAGACCCGTTTATTCCAAGTCTTTGCTCTGTCTGCCAACCTGTTCTCTATCCAAGTCAATACCTTGCCCCCAATCCCATGTGCCTTAACTTTACACGCTAATCTCTTGCATGGGACCTTATCGAAAGCCTTTTGAAAGTCCAAATACACCACATCCACTGGTTCTCCCTTATCTATTCTACTAGTTACATCCTCAAAATTCCAGTAGATTAGTCAAGCACGATTTATCTTTTGTAAATCCATGTTGACTTTGTCCGATCCTGTCACTGTTTTCCAAATGCTCTGTTATTACATCTTTTATAATGGACTCTAGCATTTTCCCCACTGTCAGGCTTACCGGTCTGTAATTCCCCGTTTTCTCTCTACCACCTTTTTTGAATAGTGGGGTAACATTAGCTACCCTCCAATCCATGAGTACTGTTCCAGATTCCATCGAATGCTGGAAGATGATCAGCAAAACATCAACTATTTCTAGGGCCACTTCCTTAAGTACCCTATGATGTAGATTATCAGGCCCTGGGGATTTATCGGCCTTCAATCCCATCAATTTCCCTAACACCATTTCCCTACAAATACTGATTTCTTTCAGTTCCTCCCTTTAATCAGACCCTATGTTCCCGACATCTCTGGGAGGTTATTTGTGTCCTCCTTTGTGAAGACAGAACCAAAATATGTATTAAATTGGTCTGCCATTTCTTTGTTCCCCTTTATAAATTCCCGATTCTGACTGCAAGGGACCTACGCTTGACTTCACTAATCTTTTTCTCTTCACATATCTATAAAAGCTTTTACAGTCAGTTTTTAATGTTCCCTGCAAGCTTACTCTCATATTCTATTTTCCCCTTCTTAATTAATCCCTTTGTCCTCCTTTGTTGAATCCTAAACTGCTCCCAATCCTCAAGTCTACTGCTTTTTCTCACCCATTTATACGTCCTCTCCTTGGATCTTATGCTATCCTTAATTTCCCTCGTTAGCCATGATCTCATTGAATGGCGGAGCAGGCTCGAGGGGCCGAATGGCCTACTCCTGCTCCTATCTTCTATGTTTCTATTTTTCCATGAGCCATTTATCCCAACTCTCTCCTCTATCCATGCTAATATATTACCCCCAACCCCGTGAGCTCTTATCTTGTTTAGTAAGCTTTTATGTGGCACCTTATTGAATGCCTTCTGGAAATCCAAATGCACGACATCTACTGGTTCCCTTTTCTCCACCCTGTTCGTTACATCCTCAAAGAACTTCAGCAAATTTGTCAAACATGGTTTCCCTTTCATAAAACCATGCTGACTCTGCTTGACTATATTATGATTTTCTAAATGTCCTGCTACCACTTCCTTAATGATGGACTCCAGCATTTTCCCCAACAACAGATGTTAGGCTAACTGGTCGATAGTTGCCTGCTTTCTGTCTCCCTCCTTTCTTAAACAGGGGCGTTACATTTGCGGTTTTCCAGTCCGCTGGGACCCCTCCAGAATCCAAGGAATTTTGGTAGATTACAACCAATGCATCCACTATCTCTGCAGCCACCTCTTTTAAGACTATCGAGATTAAAATCTCCCATGATTATAGCCATACCTTTCTTACAAGCCTCTATTATTTCTTGATTTATACTCTGTCCTACAGTGTGGCTACTGTTTGGGGGCCTGTAGACCACTCCCACCGGTGACTTCTTATTCTTATTCTTTCTTATCTCCACCCAAACTGATTCTACGTCTTGATCTTCTTAAGGGGTGATCTAATTGAGGTGTTTAAGGTGACTGAAGAATTTGATTTAAAAAAACTTACATTTATACAGCGCCTTTCACGACCACTGGACATCTCAAAGCACTTTACAGCCAATGAAGTACTTTTGAAGTGTAGTCACTGTTGTAATGTAGCAAATAGGATCGAGAGAGGGAAACTATTGGTGGTGGTGAGGGGGGGGCAGAGAGATTCCAGAACAAGGGGGCATAACCTTAAAATTAGAGCTAGGCTATTCAGGGTGATGTCAGGAAGCACTTCTTCACACAAAGGGTAGTGGAAATCTCAAACTCTCGGCCCCAAAAAGCTGTCAGGCTGGGGGTCAATTGAAAACTTCAAAATGGAGATTGATCGATATTTGTTAGGTAACAGTATTAAGGGTTATGGAACCAAGGTGGGTAGATGGATTTAAGATACAGATCAGTCATGATCTAACTAAATGGCGGAACAGGCTCGAGGGGCTGAATGGCCTCCTCCTGTTCCTATGCTCCTGATTTGATTGCTGGCTTCAAGCTGTGCAGCTATTCTCAGTTTGAGGACAATTCCACTAATGACAATAAAGGAGGAAATGGGCCAACAGCCAGTTTAAAATCTCCATCAAATGGCCCTCGCTCAGTGCAGTCTCTCCGTCCCCTGGAACAAGATAGACTGGCACAGCTTAACTGTGAACAGGATCTCAAACAGGATTCAGCCATGCTGCATGGGCATACTGTTACCGACAAGAAAAAAAGACTTGCATTGATACAGCACCTTGCATGACCACTGGTCGTAAAGCACTTCACAGCCAATGAAGTACTTTTGACGTGTAGTCGCTGTTGTAATGTAGGAAATGCGACAGCCAATTTGCGCACAGCAAGCTCCCACATGCAGCAATGTGATAATGACCAGATCATCTGTTTTAGTGATGTTGGTTGAGGGATAAATATTGGCCCAAGACACTGGGGATAACGCCCCTGCTCTTCTTCGAAATAGTGCCATGGGATCTTTTACGACCACTTGAGAGCGCAGACGGGGGGCCTCGGTTTAACCTCTCATCCGAAAGGCGGCACCTGCAACAGTACAGCACTGGTGCGTCAGCCTAGTTTTATCTGCTCAAGTCCCTGGAGTGGGACTTGAACCCACAACCTTATGACTCGGAGGCGAGAGTGCTGCTCACTAAGCCACGGAATCCACCAAGCACTCTGCACTTCTATGACTTTCAAAAATAGGGGACTTCTGTTGCCGAGAGGGGAGTCAGTAGGTTAAACAGCCAGGAGTCAGCACACCCGAGTCCTGACCTCCTCATCCTTCGTCCATCTTGCATCTTTCACTTCGTCCCATTAAGAAGCTCATTGCGGGTACAGTACGGTCGTAGTTCTGATACTGGACTGGTCTAGTAACCCAGAGGCCTGAACTAAATATCTAGAGAACGCAAGTTCAAATCCTGCCCACCCTCCTAGGGCAGTTTGAGAATTGAATTTAGTTTAAAAGCAAACCTGGAAATAAAAAGTCTGCCATCAGTACAAGGTTACCATGAAGCCATATGATTGCTGTTAAAAAAAAAACACAACTGGTTCACTTATATCTCTTTAGGGAAGGAAACCTGCCGTTCTTACCTGGTCTGGGCCTATATGTGACTCCAGTCCCACACTGACGTGGTTGACTCTTAACTGCCTTCTGGTGGCTGTGGCAGTCACTCAGTTCTCGGGATTTGCGAATGAATTAAAAAAAAAAAATCACATTATGCTCCAGTTCAAAGGAAAGGAACTGCGAAGCTCTCTCTACAGATGCTGATGGAGTTTTGTTGTTATTTCACCTTTCCAACAGAGTCAGCTGCAGCTCACACTCTCACCTCAGAGTCAGAAGGTTGCAGGGTCAAGCCCCACTCCAGAAACTGGAGCACAAAAATCTAGGCTGACACTTGTGTGGTACTGAGGGAGTGCTGCAACGTCAGAGGTGCAGTCTTTCGGATGAAACGTTAAACCAAGCCCCATCTGCTCTCTCAAGTGGATGGAAAAGATCCCATGGCATTATTTCGAAGCAGAGCAGGGGAGTTCTCCCCAGTATTTATCCCTCAATCAGCATCTCAAACACAGATGATCGGGTCATTATCACAATGCTGCTTGTGGGAGCTTGCTGTGCACAAATTAGTTGCCACGTTCCCTACATTACAACAGTGACTACACTTAAAAAGCTTGTCATTGGCTGTACAGCGCTTTGGGACGTCCCGTGGTCGTGAAAGGCGTGACATAAATGCAAATTCCTTTCTAGAAATAAGACTTTGACACAAAATGTCTGCCCCACAAGGGAGCAGGGGATCAAAAAGGAAAGCCATCTGCTTAGACTCAACAGACACAGGTCACAGCCAGAAGGATATCTGGACATTTACAGTTCGTTCTGGGGAGTGGCACTGGTTTTCCAAACACAAAAATAAATGGGAGGAAGCCCAGCTTTCATTTACTATTTGAAAGCTAAAATCCGAGGCGTGTTTTTTGGGGGGGGGGGGGGGGGGTCAAAGGAATAGAACCGACTGTTTTCTGCTCAAATGAAACTTCCTGCCTTCTGGGGGAAAAAATTGCAATTCAGATATTCCAGCCTTCGGAAAGGTCACGTGTGCTATTGGCCGTTTCTTATTTTTGGTTTTCATTCTTTGGGGGGGGGGGGGGGGGTTGGGGGAGGAGAAGATGGTAAAAGAGAGGAAAAAAAAGATAACGGACTGGCCGTGAAGTGAAAAAACTCTCCACTCCTCGTAACTATCTAACCTCACTTTAGTAACCACACACACAATACTCTCACAAAGGCAGCACCATTTTAACTTGCAGTGGAAAGCAGTCAGGTAGCAGAGCGGGTTTCCCATTTTTTGGGATGGTCTCTAGAAAAGAGAAGGCCGAGGGGTGACCTGCTAGAGGCCTTCAAGGTTATGTAAGGGTTCAAGAGGGCAGAGGTAGAGATGTTTCCACTCGTGGGGGAGACCAGAACAAGGGGCCATCAATATAGTCACCAATAAATCCAGTATGGAACTCAGGAGAAACCTCTTTACTCAGAGTGGTGAGAATGTGGAACTCGCTAACACAGGGAGCGATTGAGGTGAATAGCATAGATGCATTTAAATAGGGAAGCTGTATAAACACATGAGGGGGAAAGGAATAGAAGGATATGCTGACAGGGTGAGAGGAAGGGGAGTAGGAGGAAGTTTGTGTGGAGCATAAACACCAGCATAGACCAGTTGGGCCGAATGGCCTGTTTCTGTGCTGCAATACTTTGTAATAAACTGTCTGCCCTGTACATTACAAAGTACTATGTAGTGTAGAGGGGATATTCTGCTATGCAATGCAATAAAAGAGGTGGGTCAGTGTTACTGGCATCAGATAGCCCTTCCGGCTACAACGTAAAAGTTTATTGGTATGTATTATAATTACATTCCTAACTAGCACTCTACATTATCACAATTGCCCATTCTTCACTCAACACTGCAGGCATTCATTCAGATCTTTAATCTTTTATATGTTTTCCCATTTAGAGTTAGCACCGCCCCGACACAAGCTTAAGATTAGGATGCAACACTAATAGCGTGTCCTCCCATTTTAAAGTTGGGCATATACAGGAAACTTTGTGCTATCCGGCACCCACGGGACTGAGCTGCTGCCGTTGCCTAAAAAGTGCCGTACTCTCCAGAGTTAATGTTGAGAGATACGGAGATTCTTATCTCCGTATTTGACAACAAACACTGTTGCTTAGCAACAGCTTCTAAACACTCAGGTGTGGCCCTAAAGCTCTGCAGCTGAAGCTGTTACTATAGCTACAGACCTTGCACAGCTTGACTGTTCAAACAAAGCAAAAAAAAAACAAGGAATAAAAACGGCTCCAGATTGCCGGATAGCACAAAGTTTCCTGTACTACAGTGTTAAAATATCATCGAATATAGAAGACATTGGATATTTGTTCATTTCACCCAATAATTGTCTGATATTTAATTTGGAGAGCGGCATGAAGCTAATGCAACAAAATGGTTTTTGCAGATTTATAGAGACTATTACTTGTCTGAATTGTCAACTGTTGGTTCCTTCTTCACTCCCCAGTCAATAACCTCCACATCAGTCAAAAGCAGTGTCCACATCTTCCAGCAGTTCTGAATTTCCAGTCTTGATATGGACACAGTTCAGGAACAGTAAAAAAATATATATTCCACTAAGAAAAGGGTGTAAAAGAAAAGACAGCCATCCGTGGCTAAGTAAAGAAATTAAGGATAGTATTCGACTAAAAACAAGGGCATATAAGGTAGCCAAATCTAGTGGGAGGATAGAGGATTGGGAAAACTTTAAAAGACAGCAAAAAAATAACAAAAAGATTAAGAAAGGGAAGATAGATTATGAAAGTAAATTAGCAAAAAATATAAAAACAGATAGTAAGAGTTTTTATAGTTATATAAAAAGAAAAAGGGTGGCTAAAGTAAATGTTGGTCCCTTAGAGGATGAGACCGGGAAATTAATGGTGGGAAATATGGAGATGGCAAAAACACTGAATGAATATTTTACATCAGTCTTTACAGTAGAGGACACTAAGAATATCCCAACACTGGACAAACAGGGGGCTATAGGGGGGGGGGGGGGGGGAGGCGCTAAACACAATCAAAATCACTAAGGAAGTGGTACTCGGTAAAATAATGGGACTCAAGGCGGATAAATCACCTGGACCTGATGGCTTACATCCTAGGGTCTTGAGGGAAGTGGCGGTAGGGATTGTGGATGCATTGGTAATTTTCCAAAACTCCCTGGACTCAGCAAAGGTCCCAGCAGACTGGAAAACTGCTAATGTAACACGCTTATTTAAAAAGGGCAGTAGACAGAAGGCTGGAAACTATAGGCTGGTTAGCCTAACATCTGTGGTAGGTAAAATTTTGGAGTCCATTATTAAGGAGACAGTAACAGGACATTTGGATAATCATAATTTAATAGGACAAAGTCAGCATGGTTTTATGAAGGGGAAGTCATGTTTGACAAATTTGCTGGAGTTCTTTGAGGAAGTAACATATAGGGTGGATAAAGGGGAACCAGTGGACGTAGTGTATTTAGACTTCCAAAAGGCATTTGACAAGGTGCCACACAGAAGGTTATTGCTTAAGATAAAAAATCACAGGATTGGGGGTAATATTCTGGCATGGATAGAGGATTGGCTATCTAACAGAAGGCAGAGAGTTGGGATAAATGGTTCATTCTCAGACTGGCAATCAGTAACTAGTGGTGTTCCGCAGGGGTCAGTGCTGGGTCCCCAACTCTTTACAATCTATATTAACGATTTGGAGGAGGGGACCGAGTGTAACATATCAAAGTTTGCAGATGATACTAAGATGGGAGGGAAAGTAGTGAGTGAGGAGGACATAAAAAACCTGCAAGGGAACATAGACAGGCTAAGTAAGTGGGCAGAGATTTGGCAGATGGAATACAATACTGGAAAGTGTGAGGTTATGCACTTTGGCAGGAAAAATCATAGAGCAAGTTATTATCTTAATGGCAAGAAACTGGAAAGTACTGAAGTACAAAGGGATCTGGGGGTCCTGGGGCACGGAACTCAAAAGGTTAGTATGCAGGTGCAGCAAGTGATTAAGAAGGCCAATGGAATGTTGGCTTTCATTGCTAGGGGGATAGAATATAAAAATAGGGAGGTATTGCTTCAGTTGTACAAGGTATTGGTGAGACCGCACCTGGAATACTGCGTACAGTTTTGGTGTCCATACTTAAGAAAAGGCATACTTGCTCTCGAGTCAGTACAAAGAAGGTTCACTCGGTTAATCCCGGGGTTGGACATATGAGGAGAGGTTGAGTAGATTGGGACTCTACTCATTGGAGTTCAGAAGAATGAGAGGCGACCTTATTGAAACATATAAGATTGTGAAGGGGTTGGATCGGGTGGATGCGGGGAGGATGTTCCCGATGATGGGTGAAACTAGAACTAGGGGGCATAGTCTTAGAATAAGGGGCTGCTCTTTCAAAACTGAGATGAGGAGGAACTACTTCACTCAGAGGGTGGTAGGTCCATGGAATATGCTGCCCCAAAAAGCTGTCGAAGCTACATCATTACATAAATTTAAAACAGAAATAGACAGTTTCCAAGAAGTAAAGGGAATAAAGGGTTATGGGGAGCGGGCAGGAATTTGGACATGAGTCTAGGTTCGGATCGGACATGGCCCTGTGGGTAGCGGAGCGGGCCCAGGGGCCGTGTAGCCTGATCCTGCTCCTATTTCGTGTGTCTAATTCTGTTAGATTCAGGAGATGGTTCTGTGATAGTAGATTGGCGGTTAGGATCAGATCAGTCATGATCTTATTGAATGGCGGAGCAGGCTCGAGGGGCCGATTGGCCTACTCCTGCTCCTGTTTCTTATGTTCTTATGAGGTGGCCATTGAGCCCCTTCCACCATTCAATGTGATCATGGCTGATCTGTGACCTACCTCCATACACCCGCCTTTGGCCCATATCCCTTAATACCTTTGGTTAACAAAAATCTATCAATCTCAGATTTAAAATTAATTGATCCAGCATCAGCTGCCATTTACGGAAGAGATTTCCAAACTTCTACCACCCTTTGCGGGTAGAAGTGTTTCCGAACTTCACTCCTGAAAAGCCTGGCTCTAACTTTCAGGCTACGTCAGAGTCCGAGACTCCCCAGCCAGCAGAAATAGTTTCTCTGATACGATAGCAAAATACTGCGGATGCTGGAAATCCGAAATAACAGAAAACGCTGGAAAAATTCAGCAGGCCAGGCAACATCCGTGGAGAGAAAAATAGATTTAACGTTTCAGGTCGAAACCCTTCTTCAGAACTGAGAAAAAAGGCAGGAAATGAAACAGATTAAAAGGCCAGTTTGGGGGCTGGGAAATGGGGGAGGGGGTGAAAGAACAAAAGGGAAGGTCTGAGAGGTGAAGAGACATTAAGAGATATTCAAGGCGAGACGAGATGGTAATAGGACAGGTAAAGAGACAAAGGACGGCTCGAGATGAAGTGTGAAATGCGCTGGCAGAGTGAGAGACAGCTGCCATGTGGGGGAGAAAAAAAAAGGAAAAGACACAAACCAAAGGTGTGGATAAAAAATATATAAAAATATAATCGGGCCCAAGGTTATGATCTGAAATTGTTGAACTTGATATTGAGTCCGGAAGATTGTAAAGTGCCTAATCAAAAGATGAGGTGTTGTTCCTCGAGTTTACGCTGAGCTTCCGTGGAACAATGCAAGAGGCCGAGGACAGTGAGGTCTGAGTGGAATGGGGCGGTGAATTAAAGTGACAGGCGACCGGAAGCTCGGGGTTCCCCCCTACGGACTGAACGGAGGTGTACCGCAAAGTGGTCACCCAATCTGCATTTGGTCTCCCCAATGTAGAGGAGACCGCATCGTGAGCAGCGAATACAGTATACTAGATTGCAAGAAGTACAAGTAAATCGCTGTTTCACCTGGAAGGGGTGTTTGGGGCCCTGGACAGTGGGAAGGGGGGAGGTATAGGGGCAGGTGTTACATCTCCTGTGCTTGCACGGGAAGGTGCCAGGCGAAGGGGAAGGGGTGCTGGGGGTGATAGAGGAGTGGATTAGGGTGTCTCGGAGAGAGCGGTCCCTACGGAATGCTGAAAGAGGGGAAGATGCGTTTGGTTTCTCTATCTGCCCTTGTCTGCTCCCATCAATATGATGAAAACTTTGATCAAATCACCCCATAACCTTCTAAATTCCAGGGAATAGAACTCGAGTTTGTGTAATCTCTCCTCGTCATTTAACCCTTGGGAGTGCAGGGATCATTTTCCCGCATTTTATTTTTGGGGTTGCTACAGGTAAAATTGTTACCAATAAAAAAAGTGTTCTGCTTGAAGCAGTCTGGCAGAGTCAGGCTGCTGAAGATTATTTTAGTTTTAAAACGCGTTGAAGGATTGTTAATTCAGTCTCGGGACTAAAACAGCACCTTCAACCTTCACTCCGTCGCAATCCCCCAACATAATTAGTCTGACGCATCTTTCAGAAAGCATATAGCACGATACCAGTACAAGGGATCAGATACACTACAGCCACTCCCCACCTGACTCACGTGCGTTGGGAGGGGTGGGGTGGGGCTGAATGCTGCTCAGGCACAGCGAGTCAACCCATGGCACCATCAGTACAAAGTGCACACAAGATTATCACTTTGCACTGTTTAAGCCACCTGGTTCCAGATAAATGATTAAAATGTATATTCATAGTTACATGCATTTGCTTAACAAATTGAGAGAGAAATATGATGCAGTCTGGGTGCTGCTTTCATATTGACTGAACGTTACACAGGTCTTGTACAGCAGGTGGCCACACCAAAGTCGAGCTGCGGGATTTAATAAGGTTGGCGTTACAAGACCCGCTTCTTTATTTTTGTTGTTTAAACGGAGTTTCCCCGGCTGCCATCTTTCGTCAATCTGGTTGGTGTCGTCACCGGTTACGGACACGTCAACAACAACTTGCATCAATATAGCACCTTTAACTTAGTAAAACGTCCCAAGGCGCTTAGAGGGACGATTATCGAACAAAAATTTGACACCGAGCCACATAAGGAGATATTAGGACAGGTGACTTAAAGCTTGGTCAAAGAGGTAGGTTTTAAGATGCGTCTTAAAAGGAGAGGTTTAGGGAGGGAATTTCAGAGCTTAGGGCGTAGACGGCTGAAGGCACGGCCGCCAATGGCGAGGTGAATGAAGTGTGCAATGTACAGTGCTCCAGAAGAATGAGATGCAGACTCGACCTCAGACACCCCACTGAGTTCGTGATCTCTGCCATGCTGCCCGAGGAGGTACTGGGAACATAACATAAGAAACAGGAGCAGGCCAATCAGCCCCTCGAGTCTGCTCCGCCATTTAATGACATCATGGCTGATCCAAAAGTCCAGGCATCTCCATTGGGCGAGCTGGGTGGGGGGAAATCTACTGGTTTGGGTGTCTCCACTCGGCTGCTCTCACCACCTTCTGTGAAATCTTTGAAGGTGGCAGGGCAGGTTAACAAAGCTCATGTGGAGCATAAACACATTGTCCGCATGCCCGATAAGAGACTCCCAAAACAAGCGCTCTACTCGGAGCTCCGGCGCGGCAAGAGAGCCCCAGGTGGGCAGAGGAAACGCTTCAAGGACACCCTCAAAGCCTCCTTGAAAAAGTGTAACATCCCCACCGACACCTGGGAATCCCTGGCCCAAGACCGCACAAAAGTGGAGGAGAAGCATCCGGGAAGGCGCCGAACACCTCGAGTCTCTTCGCTGGGAACAAGTGGAAGCCAAGCGCAAGGAGCGCACGTCAGCCCAAGCACCCCACCCACCCGGCCCTTCAACCACCGTCTGTCCCACCTGTGACAGAGACTGTAGGTCCCACATTGGACTCATCAGTCACCTGAGAACTCATTATTAATGTGGAAGCAAGTCGTCCTCGGTTCCGAGGGACTGCCTAAGAAGGAGCATAAACACCGGCATGGACCAGTTGGTCCGAATGGCCTGTTTCGGTGCTGTCCATTCCCGGTCATGTAATTCTATGCAAGTTAAAAGGCTGACTGACAAAGCTGATAAGAAGTACTTCAACAAAACTAAACGCTAGCAGAAAGTGATGGACGTTTGCAAGTTAACACCCCGTCTGCAAGTCTAGATTACACAGCTGCATTTCAAGTCATTGGAGTAACCAATAATTATTACAATTGTAAGGCAGCAGCGCTCTCTAAACAAACTGCAGTTTTGCAAGGCAAAGACAGGACCCTCACTGAATGAGTTATTTCACAACCCATCCGTAAGCAAATCATTTTCACGCTGGTCGATGCACGAGATAGTCAACTGTCCCAACTGATCTGATCACCCAATTATTCAGAAGAACGCACATTTGTAAAGCGCCTTTAACGTAGTAAAACATCACAAGGCGCTTCACACGACCGTTATTGAACAAAATTTGACACCGAGCTACAGGAGGAGATATTCGGACAGGTGGCCAAAAGCTTGGTCAGAGAGGTAGGTGTTAAGGAGAGTCTTAAAAGGAGAAGAGAGAGGCAGAGTGGTTTAGGGAGGGAATTCCAGAGCTTAGGGCCTCGGCAGCTGAAGGCACGGCCACCAGTGGTGGAGCGATGAAAATCGGGGGATGCGCAAGAGGCCAGAATTGGAGGAGCGCCGAGATCTCGGAGGGTTGCAGGGCTGGAGGAGGTTAGAGATAGGGAGGTGGCGAGGCCGTGCAGGGATTTGAAAACAAGGATGAGAATGTTAAAATGGAGGAGTTGCCGGACTGGGGTCTAATGTAGGTCAGCGGGCACTGGGGTGACGGGCAACGGTTCCCCCCTAAGCTGCTCAGCGATCGGGAGGTCCTGCTGGAAAAGATGCCACGCGGCGAATTTAAAGGGACCGCGCACCAAACATAAAAATTGGGGGAATATTGGTGATGGGGTGAACGGGACTTGGTGCGAGTTAGGATATGGGCAGCAGAGTTTTGGATGAGCTCAAGTTTATGGGGGGGGGGGTGGTGGTGGAAGATAGAGCAGGGGAAACTCATTCATAAGTGGTCACTTCAACCCATGTAAGCTAATCCCCGTCATAGCGATATTTACACTACAGTTTTTGGAGTAAATGCTGTGCCGAGTATAGCAGCGAGCTCCTGTAGAGGGATAAAAGCCATTTAAAAATAATTCATGGGAAACGTTTAGAGGCTGCACCTTAAGAAACCAAGTTCCCGGCGAACATTTTCTCGGATCGTTAATGGCTCCCGTCTTGGTTAGATTCGACTTTTCAGCGCCACAATGCAAACGTGCATACACAGCTTTTACACCCGGAATAGTTTCAGACTTCTCGCTCCTATTTTGATGCTTGGGGGGGGGGGGGGGGGGGGGGGGGGTGGGGGGGCAGGAGAATTGTTCAGTTCTGGCCACACAGTGGTGCAGCGAGGAGCCCCAACATTGATCCCTAGCATCAGAGGACAGGGAATGTATGACGCCATGAAACCCCACCTCTCAGACACCTCTTTTCTCAGCCTTGGAAAAGTAAATCTGATGCAAATTAAAACTAGGGCAATCAAAGTAGCAAAAGGCAATGTTCGCACCGAATCCGGGTGGTTCTTCAATTTTTTTTTGGCAAGGCAGTATTAATTGCAGATCCCTGGTTGCCCCAGGGGCTTCAAGAGCCGATTGCAGTGTGGGATTCACAGTGAGAGAGTCACACATAGCAGGTGGAAGCAGCAGGTGCCAGTTGGGTTGTTAATGCAACGTTCATGGTCATTTTATCTGGTGCCCTGAATGAAATCAATTTCACTTCCGGCCGTGGCGGGATTTGAACACACGACCGACCTTTGGGTCGCCAGTCCATGACTGGAGCCACTGGTGCAACAGCAAAACACTGCGGATGCCGGAAATCTGGTATAAAAAAAACCCAGAAAACGCTGGAAATACTCAGCCACATCTGTGGAGAGAGAAACAGAGTTAATGGATCATGCCGATGACTTTGAACTGATGAAAGGTCAACCCTGTTTCTCTCTCTCCAGACGCTGCCTGACCTGCTGAGCATTTCCTGCATTTTTTTTTTTTTTTTTTTTATAATTTATTTTTTTATACACTGCAACTACAGGAAACTCTTTTATCCGGCACCGACGGGGTGCTGGTTTATCAAAAGTCCGGATTACAGAGAGGTATAGTTAAAAGGTACAAGAGTTCCGTACACAGCAACAAATCCAGGCTTCCCTGTTGCTTAGCAACAGCTGCAGGAAACCCGGCCACAGACCAAGTGTCCCTGTTGCTTAGCAACAAGTGCAGGAACCCCGATTACACAGCCACAGATCCAGGAACGGCCACTAATATGAAGTAAAACTTACCTGAATCTACTCCTGAATTTTGCCGGTTAACAGAGATTTCTGGTTATTTCGGTGCCGGTAAATCGAGAGTTTCCTGTACTAAGCTATCAGTCCCTGCTTTCTTCACAAGGATTGATTAACCGGTGGATTGGACGTCCTGGTACAGGAGGTTAAAAACCTGGAATCATTTAAAAGCTGGATTTAAATGATGGGAACTGTATGTTCTTGATCAACAGTAGATCAGTCACAGCCTTCACTTGCATCCATCGTGTTTTTGCATAGTTAAAATGAGGTCAGCACATCCACTGATGCCGTCTGTAGCTAATATGGAGTTTTAACAGAAAGCTTCTTTTTATTGACTCCTGTATGGTCGATTGATTTCCCCCCCACACAGCATGATCTGAAATGCACTGCCTGCAAGGAAGCAGCTTCAATAGCAACTTTCAAAGAGGAATTGGATAAATACTTGAAGGGGAAAAACCCTCAGGGCTTTGGGGAAAGAGCGAGGGGGGGGGGGGGGAGGGGGACTAATTGGATCGCTCTTTCAAAGAGCCGGCACAGGCACGATGGGCCGAATGGCCTCCTTCTGTGCTGTATCATTCTATGATCTCTCCCCTGGATGTTTTGTCAATATCTTAAATCTGTGTCCTCTAGTTACCGAACTTCCTGCCAGTTTCCCCCCATTATCAGAGCCCTTCATCATTTTGAACACATACGAATTAGGAGCAGGAGTAGGCCACTTGAGCCTGCTCCGCCATTCAATAAGATCACGGCTGATCTGATTACTTCACATTCCCGCCTACCCCCCGATAACCTTTCACACCTTGATTAAATCGCCCCTTAACCGTCTCTGCTCGGAGAATAATCCCAGCTTCTGTTAGTCTTGCCACGGAACTCAACACTGACGAAGCAGCAGCTCTCAACAGGTTCTTACGTGGCAAACTGGCGCAGTGACGATACTTAGCCAAGCAGGCAAAAACATGGCCACCTGTTTCCCCCACACATTCTTCCAGAGTGCAGCGATCTGTCAAAGGGGACCCCCCCGCCCCGCCCCGCCACTAAAGGGGACCAACTGCGAGAGCTGCATAAATATAGAGCGCCAAGAGTCACTTGAAGCGAAAACCGAGGAGGAAGAGAAACCAAAAACACACAATAAAATGAAGCTGAAGTAGTGAAGCATGACACATTTTATGCGGCTTACTTCTGCCCATCAGTGGGCTGTTACGGTCTTACAGGGTGTGCAAAATATCAGCAACTTTACAGCTTGATTCAGGCTTGAAAAACTGGAAAGGAACTGCCCACGCGCAACTTGTCAAAATGCTGGCACAGTCACATCCTTTATATTGACTTACTTCCCTAGATTCCTCAATAAACAGGCAGTGTTGCATCAGAATTCTTAACTCTGCGGGGGGATGGGAAAGAGAGGCGGGGGGATGTCTTCATGGACGAATTACACAGAGGAGACAGCCACCTGTCCCCGTGGGATGACAGCGGTCATGAGCAACAACAAAACATCCCCGAGAACAGAATAGCACTAAAAGTGCATTTAGATAGAGAAAGACTTGTATTTATAAAGCACGACCTCAGAACGCCCCAAGGCGCTTTACAGCCAATTAAGTACTTTTTGAAGAGCAGTCACTGTTGTAATGTAGGAAACGCGGCGGCCAAAATGCGCACAGCAAGCTCCCACAAACAGCAATGTGATAATGACTAGAAAATCTGTTTTAGTGATGTTGATTGAGGGATAAATACGGGCCAGGACACTGGGGAGAACTCCCCTGCTCTTCTTCAAAATCGTGTCAGGGGATCTTTTACATAAAGACTTATGTTTTATGCAGCGCCTTTCACAACCTCAGGACATCCCAAAGCGCTTTACAGCTGAGGTGGTGAAAGGCGCTATAGAAATGCAAGTCCTTTCTTTATCAACTGATGCTGGAATGTAAGAAAGACCATCTTAAATGTGCTCGGCTTAAGTGACAAGTGTGATACTTCCCCAGTTTCAAATGCATGCATGATTAGTGAGCCCTCATGTCTTACAAGATAAAGTGTTACTTTCATTTCACTTGGTATCGGTCCCGTTGTCGCAGTTGTAATGTAGGAAACACAGCAGCCAGGATAAGGGGTCGACCATTTCGGGCTGAGATGGGGAGAAATTTCTTCACTCAGAGGGTTGTGAATCTTTGGAATTCTCTGCCCCGGTGGATGCTCAGTCGTTGAGTATATTCAAGTCCGAGATCGATAGATTTTTGGACACAAAGGATCGAGCGATTGTGGGGAGAGGGCGGGAAAGTGGAGTTGAGTTGGGAAAAATCAGCCATGATCTTATTGAATGGCGGAGCAGGCTCGAGCGGCCGTATGGCCTATTCCTGCTCCCATTTCTTACGTTCTTATCAAGGGCTGGTGAGTGCAGGAGCAAAGAATCCTAGCCAGAGTCTCCTGGTTTCAGGAAAGCCTGCCGATAACAGCGGCGACTGCACTGGCCTCTCCAATGCTACTGGCGCTCTGAAACCTCCCCCGCCCCACAATGTAAATAGGGTGGATTGCAAAACATTGGAGCCCGAACAGTAGCCCAGACACCCAGCGTCAATACGCATTTATAATACGGGGCCGATACCAAGTGAAATGAAAGTAACATTTTATCTTGTAAGACACGAGGGCTCACTAATCACGCATGCATTTGAAACTGGGGGAGTATCACACTCGTCACCTTAGCCCAGCACATTTTCTTGCATTCCAGCATCAGTTGATAAAGAAAGGACTTGCATTTCTATAGCGCCTTTCACCACCTCAGGACGTCCCAAATAACTTTAGAGCCAATTAAGTACTTTCAGAAGTGTAGTCACTGTTGTAGTGTAGGAAACGTGGCAGTCAATCTGTACACAGCAAACTCCCACAAACAACAATGACCACACATTTTTAAAAAAAATGATGTTGATTGAGGGATAAATATTGGCCCCAGGACACCGGGGAGAACTCTCCTGCTCTTCTTCGAATAGCGTCATGGGATCTTTTGCGTCCACCCGAGATGATAAAGTCTCATCCGAAAGACGGCACCTCCAACAGTGCAGCACTCCCTCAGTACTGCACTGGATTGCCTGCCTAGACTGTGTGTTCAAGTCTCTGGTGCGGAAGGCCACACCTCTGCTTGCTTTTGCCTCCCCGTGACTTATATGCAGCTGTGGGAGATGAAGCATGACATCGATACTGTTCATAAACTGCACAAAGTGAAGAACTTTTACACTGTACATCCCCCGTTTTAATTGCATGCACCAACCTTGTAGTTTCAACTGGTCAGTACCATCACATTGTTTTGTACTCCGGCACACAAAAGAGTTTGGATTTCTGTCAGCAAGTTACACCCTTCTTTCCCCAACAATTATAAAGCTGTTTCACACTCAATTCAAATCGCTTTATTGGCATGATAAGGTACATCTTATGTTGCCAAAGCATCAAAATACATTTATGGTTGAACACAAACGCAGATCTATTCGTACAGTGTATAAACAGATATATCCCTGAGTGTATAAATATACATTCATATAATTTATATATACTCTTTTCTTATATTTAGTGGTTGTCCCTCTGTTTATGGCAAGCTGTAACATAGTGTGCCGCGAAGGTTACACAATTTCTCTCTTCCCCTAGTAGGTATGGGAGTTTTTGGTCGTCATTCAAATTTCTGAATTCCGGGCATATTTTTGTGAATTTTGGGTAGAAATTCTCCCTTATGCCCTGATATTTTCTACAAGCTGTGAGGAAGTGCATCTCTGTCTCCACCACTCCCTGACTGCAGTGAGAGCATATCCTGTCCTCTCTTGGCAGCCTGGTCTGCCTTTTTCGATCGCCAGGCTATGTTCACTAAGTCTGTACCTTGTCAAGGTTTTTCTCAGTTTGCTATCCTTTACCATGGTCAGGTATTCAGCCATGTTGTATTGTCTGTTTAGGGCCAAGTAGCAATTGAGTTTGCTTTGGGTTTTTGTTGTTTCTGCCCAATATGACAGGTATTTTTCCTTTTGCTTAGTGACAATTGTGTTGGGTCGAATTCTCTGTGCTACGATGTCACTGTCCTGGGGCTGGTTATTGTAAGTAGTGTTAGTGGTTGCTTCACTGAGTCCCAGGACTAGTTGACACTCACCAAGGACAGCAAGGTCTCTTTCCTGTAGCACAGAACTGTGTCTCAAGCTGTAGAAATAGTGCAGGAAACAAACCAAATCTATCAATATATTAAAAAATGATGGCGCGGCTCACACGTTCCACTGAAAAGTTCTGTGAACATTTTCCATGGGGGATCCCATGTTAGGATGTCCACACGTCTAGCCATGTTCCTCTGTGATGTCAGTAGGTGGTCCTATAGTGTCAGTTGTGGCTCAGTGGGTAGCACTCTCGCCTCGGAGTCAGAAAGTTGTGGGTTCAAGTCCCACTCCAGGGGCCCGAGCACAAAACGAGATCCCGCTGCACTGTCTGAGGTGCCGTCTTTCGGATGAGACGTTAAACAGAGACCCCAGTCTGCTCTCTCGGGTGGGCATAAAAGATCCCACGGTCACTATTTCGAAGAGGAGCAGGGGAGTTCTCCCTGGGGCCAATATGTATACCTCACCGAAAACAGATTAGATCTGGTCATCACGTTGCAGTTTGTGGGAGCTTGCTGTGCGCAAATTGGCTGCTACGTTTCCCTACATTACGACAGTGGCTATACGTCAAAAGTACTTCATTGGCTGTAAAGCGCTTTGGGGCGTCAGGAGGTCGTGAAAGGCGCTACATAAATGCAAGTCTTTCTTCCAAAGGTTCTGTGCAGCAGTATTCCCTGCTCCTTGAATAGGACCGTAAAAGTTTTTTTTAAAACACTAAAATCTGATGTGATTGCTGCTTTTAATATCAATTCCCCCTGTCTAAAAAATTAGAGCTGGCTTGATGTGTCTTGGCACCAGTCCTGGCCTGCCTCCTCCACTTAGTACCAGCATTTGGCAGCAGGCCGATGTTACAAACTATTAGTCAATAAAGTTCCAAGCGTTGAACACAGGGGAATTCCAGAGCTGTGGCGCAATCCTTTAATATGTAAATACCATTCCATTTCACCAGGGAAATACAATGCAACCAGTTTTACCAGGGGAACAACGTCATGTTCTCCCTTCCCCTCTCGATTCGGGCAATGTCTCAAGATTATGGAGTAAGAAATCCCAACTTTGCCATCGAGCATCAACACTGCAAAAGGTCAGTCCCCAATTACAAGTTATTCTTCCAAAGTACTTCATTGGCTGTGAAGCGCTTTGGGACGTCCAGAGGTCGTGAAAGGCACTGCAGGAAAGCAAGTCATAGAAACATAGAAGATAGGAGCAGGAGTAGGCCATTCGGCCCCTCGAGCCTGCTCCGCCATTCAATGAGATCATGGCTGATCATCCAAATTCAGTACCCTGTCCCTGCCTTCTCCCCATATCCCTTGATCCCTTTAGCCTTAAGAAATATATCCAACTCCTTCTTGAATATATTTAATGAACTGGCCTCAACTGCCTTCGGTGGTAGAGAATTCCACAGGTTCACCACTCTCTGGGTGAAGAAATTCCTCCTCATCTCTGTCCTAAATGTCTTACCCCTTATCCTTAGACTATGACCCCTGGTTCTGGACTCCCCTGCCATCAGGAACATCCTTCCTGCATCTAGTCTGTCTAGTCCCGTTAGAATTTTATAAGTTTCAATGAGATCCCCTCTCATTCTTCTAAACTCCAGCGTGTATAAGCCCAATCGACCCAATCTCTCCTCATACGTCATTCCTGCCATCCCAGGGATCAGCCTGGTGAATCTTTGCTGCACGCCCTCCATGGCAAGAACATCCTTCCTCAGATAAGGTGAACAAAACGGCACACAATACTCAAGGTGTGGTCTCACCAAGGCCCTGTACAACTGCAGCAAGACATCCTTGCTCCTGTACTCGAATCCTCTCGCTACGAAGGCCAACATACCATTTGCCGCCTTAACCCACAAGAATCCCGCAACAGCCTTCTTACCTCATCCCGTCACCTGCAACGATTTGTGTACGTCTTGCAAATGAAGCTTTCTTCGGTTGTGGCCCATTGCAACATGCGTCATTGGGTAGGCACACCGGCATGCTGAAGCAGCTGAAGCAGGTTTGGCAGTACAACCACAAGAGTTGCTTGTTGCAGTAGCAGAAGGCAAGGCCCTTGAAAAATCACAGCTCCGTGGTGCTGCTGCTGCTGCGAGTGTGGGAGGCTCGCCCCTGGAGAGGCGCTGCCTGGAGGGAATTCTGCACGGCGGTACCTGCAGGAATCGGAGGGGTCGAACTGCCACCAATGGCTGGCAGCAGGGTTAACGCACCACACGGAACAATGGGCTAAAGGCATTGCACTGCAGGACACAGACAGTACAACTTTGACTGCTTCACAATCTGATTCTCAGCAGCAGTTATTAACTTGGGTTAAGGTGAAATTGGAACAGCAATGGAGTCTGTACCGCCTGCGCTCTGCGGTAGCTAGCAGCGCCAGCAGAGGGAAATCTACTGAGGAAAAGACAGACTTGCATTTATATAGCGCCTTTCATGACCTCAGGATGTCCAAAAGCGCTTCACAGCCAATGAAGAACTTTTGAGGTGTCGACGCTGCTGTATTTACAAGTATTTAAAAGCACAGAAACAGGCCATTCGGCCCAACATGCCGTTTATGCTCCACACGAGCCTCCTCCCACCCTTCTTCATCTCACCCCATCGACATATCCTTCTATTCCTTTTCCTCTCATATGTTTATCTAGCTTCCCACTTAAATGCATCTAACCTCATTCACCTCAACCACTCCATGTGGTAGCAAGTTCCACATTCTCAGTACTATCTGGGTAAAGAAGTTTCTCCTGAATTCCTAATTGGATTTATTAGAACATAAGACGTAGGAGCAGGAATAGGTCATTCGGCCCCTCGAGCCTGCTCCGCCATTCAATAAGATCATGGCCGATCTGATCTTGGCCTCAACTCCACTTCCCTGCCCGCTCCCCGTAACCCTCGACTCCCTTCTCGTTCAACAATCTGTCTATCTCCACCTTAAATATATTCAATGACCCAGCCTCCACAGCTCTCTGGGGAAGAGAATTCCAAAGATTCACAACTCTCAGAAGAAATTCCTCCTCTTTGCGATTTAAAAGGATGCCCCCTTATTCTGAAATTATGCCCCCTGGTTCTAGATTCCCCCACGAGGGGAAACATCCACTCTGCATCTACCCTGTCAAGCCCCTTCAGAATCTTATGTTTCAATAAGATCACCTCTCATTCTTCTAAACTCCAATGAGTATAGGCCCAACCTGCTCAACCTTTCGTCATACGTCAACCCCTTCATCCCAGGAATCAACCTAGTGAACCTTCTGAACTGCCTCCAATGCAAGTATATCCTTCCTTAAATAGAGACCAAAACTGTGCGCAGTACTCCAGGTGTGGTCTCACCAACACCCTGTACAGTTGTAACAGCACTTCCCTACTTTTATACTCGATATACTTGCAATGAAGGCCAACATTCCATTTGTCTTCCTAGTTACTTGCTGTACCTGCATGCATTTTGTAATCTCTCCCCATAATAACTGCGTTCCTGTACACACACACACACACTTCCACATTCAATTAGATCATGGCTGATGTGGTTCATATCCCTAATACACTTATCCAACAAAATTCTGTCAATCTCAATCGTGAAATTTTCAATTGAGCCCCCAACCGCGGGAAGAGAGTTCCAGATTTCCACCACCCCTTGTGTGAAGTGCTTCCTGACATCACTGAATGGCCTGGCTCTAATTTTAAGGTTATGCCCACTTGTTTTGAATTCACCTCCCACCAGAGGAAATAGATTCTCTCTCTACCCTATCAAATAGTTGGCCATTACCCGTAGACGTTTTGCAAGCACTGGCAATTGATGAAGTTTACATAACTTATAGGTGGCAATTAACTTCAATCTGGCATCATTACTATCAAATTGTGAAAACTTGGGTTTGAGTCTTGCTACTCCTGTCTTGTGGCTAGTGGGTGACAACACGAAGTATTAAAACAAAGCATTGTTAAATTTCTATTGCCAACTGCTTAGTGATACTTTGAATTCAACAGAAATCAGCCACTAATTACCAACTGAGTTTTTCATGGATCATCTCAATTTAATCCAGCCACCAATAGCTGCAAAACACCCAACAATCTTTGCAATAGAGTCAGAACGTCAGTCATAACGGCAGAGGCCGCCGCCATTTGGCCCATCGAGTCCGTGCCGGCTCTCTGTGGAGCAATCCAGTCAGTCCCATTCCCCCGCTCTATCCCCGTAGCCCTGCAAGTTTATGTCACTCAAGTGCCTATCCAGTCTCCCCTTGAAAACATTGAGTCTCTCCGCTTCCACCACTTCCATCGGCAGCGAGTTCCAGGTCCTCACCACTCGCTGCGTAAAAAGGTTTTTCCTCACATCCCCCCGTATCTCTTGCCCAAAACCTTAAATCTGTGTCCCCTAGTCCTTGTACCGTCAACTAGTGGGAACAGCCTTTCCCCATCTAGCCTATCCAAGCCCGCCATAATCTTGTACACCTCTATCAAATCACCCCGCAACCTCCTTTACTCTAATGAAAACAAATACAGCTTCTCCAACCTGTCCTTGTAGCTAAGATCCCCCATCCCCAGAACCATTCTGGTAAATCTCCTCTGCACCCTCTCAAGGGCCTTCACATCCTTCCTAAAGTGTGGTGACCAGAACTAGACGCAATACTCCAGTTGTGGCCTAACCAGTGCTTTCTAAAGGTTCAGCATAACTTCTCTACTTTTGTACTCAATACCTCTATTTATGAAGCCCAAGATCCCATATGCTTTGTTAACCACTCTCAATATGTCCTGCCACCTTCAGGGACCTATGCACATTAACTCCCAGGTCCCTCTGTGTGGTAAACCACTGTTTGTATTCCTGTTTGTATTCCACTGTGTACATGCCTGGACATGCCTCGGCTGACTCCTCCCACAGGTCCTAGTATAAAGGTGACTGCTCCCCAGCCCTTTGTATCCTGGACCGGTCGACCACTCGAGGCAGACCTCCATTCTGTTGTTAATAAAAGCCTTTAGTTACTCTTCTAACTCTCAGTCTTTTATGAGTAATTGATAGCGCATCACTCTGTCCCTGCACACTTTTTAAAACTGCGCCATTAAATGTATATTGCCTTTCCCTGTTCCTTCTGCCAAAATGCATCGCCTCACATTTCTCTGTATTAAATTCCATTTGCCACTTGTCTGCCCATTCTGCTAGCCTTTCTATGTCCTGTTGCAATCGATTGGTATCATCACTGTTTGCCACACCCCCAAGTTTGACGTAATTGGCAAATTTAGAAAGTCTACTCTGTATTCCAATATCCAGGTCATTTATATATATCAATAACAGTGGCCCCAGCACTGACCCTTGGGGAACACCAGTGTCCACCATCCTCCAGTCTGAAAAACAGCCATTTACCACAACTCGCTGTTTTCTGTCCTTAAGCCAATTCCTTATCCAAGCTGCCACGGACCCACCTATTCCATGAGCCTCAATTTTATTAACCAGCCTTCTTTGTGGTACTTTGTCAAACACCTTCTGAAAATCCATGTAAACAACATCCATTGCATTCCCTTCATCAATCCTCCGTTACTTCAAAAAATTCAATGTAGCAGGTGGATCAGGTTCTCGAGTGCAGAGATTACTAGCCTGAAGCACAGGTTAGCAAGTCAGAGCACTTCAGGTCCTGCCTTGATTTCAAGGGGATTGGAGTACGTAAGGAAGTCTTGCTACAATTGTACAGGGCATTGGTGAGACCACACCTGGAGTATTGTGCACAATTTTAGTCTCCGTACCTAAGGAAGGATATACTTGCCTTGGAGGCGCTGCAATGAAGGTTCACTAGATTGATTCCTGGGATGAGAGGGCTGTCCTATGACGGGAGATTATGTAGATTGGGCCGATACTCTCTGGAGTTTAGAAGAATGAGAGGTGAGCTCACTGAAACATACAAGATACTGAGGGGGATTGACAGGGTAGATGCTGAGAGGTTGCATCCCCTGGCTGGAGAGTCTAGAACTAGGGGGCACAGTCTCAGGATAAGGGGTCGGCCATTTAGGACTGAGATGAGACATTTCTTCACTCAGAGGGTTGTGAATCTTTGGAATTCTCTACCTCAAGGGGCTGTGGATGCTCAGTCGTTGAGTGTATTCAAGACTGGGATCGACACACTTTCGGACTCTAGGGGAATCAAGAGATATGGGGATCAGGCGGGAAACTGGAGTTAATGTTGAAGATCAGCCATGGTCTTATTGAATGGCGGAGCAGGCTTGAGAGGCCGTGTGGCCGACTCCTGTTCCTACTTCTTGTGTTCTTATGTTACACCTAGTTCTAGACTCTGCAGCCAAGGGTAACAGCCTCTCAACATCTCGATCAACCTGGAACATAAAAATCAAACCTTCTGTCAAGCAGAGTCCTGCAGTAGACATTCACCTGTCCCTCTGTACAACTGAGACAGTTTCAGCTTCCGTACAACGACTGATTATAGGCACCCAGGGTCTAGCATGATTTTAGCCCATTGAATTGTTTGGCCTAATTTAACACTGCACCGTGATTTACACTGCAACAGGTGGTTGGGAAAGAGTGTACCAGAGCATTATGTCGCTTGAGATTACTGAAAATTTCAGCAAGCGACTCCACAGACAGATTTTACAGCAACTGCTGCACGCCTTCGGTTTTTCGGTGTCAGCTGTGACTCAGTGGGCAGCAACCCTCACCTCGGAGTCAGAAGGTCGTGGGTTCAAGTCCCACTTCAGTGACCTGAGCACAACATGCAGGCTGACGCTCCCAGTGCCGGTAGCGAGGGAGTGCTGCACGGACAGAGGTGCCATTAAACAGTCTGCCCCCTCAGGTGGCTGTCAAAGATCCCACGGCACTATTTCGAGGAACAGGGGAGTTCTCCCCGGTGTCCTGGCCAATACTTATCCCTCAGCCAACACCTGAAACAGATGATCTGGCCATTTAGTTCATCGCTGTTTGTGGGAGCCTGCGGTGCACAAATTGGCTCCTGCGTTTCCTACATTGCAACAGTGACTGTACTTCGAGAGAGCCTGGGCTTCACTGTGAACCACCCCTCCAGCAACAAGCAATACCAGCCGTTCACTACATGAGGACTGGCGGGTGTGAATGTGCGACTTACTCATCTGTGGCAGTGTGCAGGAAACAGACAACTTCTAATCTTTTGTCACTGCACATTCTATAAATAACAGGCTCGGCACATCATTACTTCTGATCTTCGACATCAACTCCACTTCCCCGCAATGACATTCACAAGTCCCATCTGAATTTTAAATGGGAGCAACTCATGAAATTTCTCTATTTTAATAATACATCCTCCTTCTTCTTAGGCAGTCCCTCGGAACCGAGGATGACTTGCTTCCACATTAAAAATGAGTTCTCAGGTGACCGATGAGTCCAATGCGGGACCTACAGTCCCTGTCACAGGTGGGGCAGACGGTGGTTGAAGGGGCGGGTGAGTGGGGTGCTTGGGTTGTCGTGCGCTCCTTGTGATTGGCTTCCGCTTACTCCCGGCGAAGAGACTCAAGGTGTTCGGCGCCTTCTCGGATGCTTCTCCTCCACTTTGTGCAGTCTTGGGCCAGGGATTCCCAGGTGTCGGTGGGGATGTTGCACTTTTTCCAAGGAGGCTTTGAGGGTGTCCTTGAAGCGTTTCCTCTGTCCACCTGGGGCTCTCTTGCCGTGTCGGAGCTCCGAGTAGAGCGCTTGTTTTGGGAGTCTCGTATCGGGCATGCGGACCATGTGACCCATCCATCGGAGCTGATCGAGCGTGGTCAGAGCTTCGATGCTTGGGATGCTGGCCTAAGCAAGAACACAGACGTTGGTGCGCCTATCATGCCAATGGATTGGCAGGATCTTGCGGACGCAGCGTTGGTGGTACCTCTCCAGTGCTTTCAGGTGCCTGCTGTACATGGTCCATGTCTGAGGCATACAGGAGGGTGGGTATCACTGCTGCCCTGTAGACCATGAGCTTAGGGCCGGGTTTGAGGTCCTGGTCTTCAAACACTCTCTTCCTCAGGCGACCGAAGGCTACACTGGCACACTGAAGGCAGTGTTGGACTTCGTCATCGACGTCTGCCCTTGTTGACAGTAGGCTCCCGAGGTATGGAAAGTGGTCCACGTTGTCCAAGGCCTTGTCGTGGATTTTGATAATCGGGGGCAGGTTGGTAGAGGACCTTTGTCTTACGGATGTAATGGGAGCAATGCATTAAATTTCTCTACTTTAATAATACATAACATGATCAAAAAGATCAGGAAGGGACACCCTGATCCAGCTGTTTCATGCTGGGTCCCTATACAAAGGTTCGGTGACTCCGATCACACCTGGGCCAGGTAATGAGCCCTCCGTCAACAACAACCTGCATTTATATAGCGCCTTTAACATCCCACAGCGCTTCACAGCAGTGTTATCGGACCGAATTTGACACAGGGCCACATAAGGAGATATTAGGGCAGGTGACCAAAAGCTTGGTCAAAGAGGCAGGTTTTTAAGGAGCACCTTAAAGGGCACAAGAACATTAAGAATTAGCAGCAGGAGTCGGCCATACACCCCCTTGAGCCTGCTCCGCCATTTACTATCAAGGTTGATCTTCGACCTCAACTCCACTTTCCCGCCTGATCCCCACATCCGTCGATTCCTCCAGAGTCCAAAAATCTATCGATCTCAGCCTTGAATATACTCAACGATTCAGCATCCACAGCCCTCTGGGGCAGAGAATTCAAAAGAATAACAACCCTCAGTGAAGAAATTCCTCCTCATCTCGGTCTTAAATGGCCGACCCCTTATCCCGAGGCTATGCCCCCTAGTTCTAGACACACCAGCCAGGAGGAGAGGGGTAGAGGGAGAGGTTTAGGGAGGGAACTTCCAGAGCTTAGGGCCTTGGCAACTGAAGGCACAGCCGCCATTAGTGGAACGATGGAAATCGGGGATGTGCAAGAGGCCAGAGGATTGTAGGGCTTTGTCATTCATTTGTTTTTCTGTGTTAATGTGGCAGATCCCTTGTGCAGAGTAGTGGAATTGCAATAATACTCCGAAAAACAAACCACACCTTGGGCATCCAGCTCTGTAAACTGAAAGATCATTTGTGACAAAACTGCTAAATTCCATAGAGGGTTAACTTGCAGAAACAAACTGAACTAAAGCAAGGCACTTGTGGGAAATCAAATCAGGATACTTGAAGAAATAGGAAATGATCCAGGCCACTGTGGAAAAGAAGGTTCTACTGTTGTACAAAACAGCTGGATTTTTCACCCACTGTCTCATGACTGCAAAAAGGTTCATTTTGTACATGGCCGCTTGTTTGTTGAAAGCAGCTGTGTCTTATGGCGGACTTATTGGGCCGTATATTCCGATGCCTACGGGTGTGTACGCACCCGTAGGGACATTGGAAATGCCGGTTTCAGGCATGCCAAGCGCATGTGCTGAAAACCGGCATTTCCAATCTGACGCCTGCCCTGGAGAAGGGCCTCCGCAGGCAGATAGTTCTGCTTTCTGCAGAACCTCCGCCCACTCAAAACCCTTAGAAATCTTACGCCTAGTAAAAGCAGTCGTAAGGCCTGCTTTCACCAGCATAAGAGTTGAAAAAAGTCAACAAAAAATGTTTTCCAATCATTTAAAAATACTTTTAAAAAAGGTCCGTTTATTTTTAGCCCCGTAAAACAACAATTTTTTCAAAAAATTAAATTTGTTTAAAATATTTAATTTATTGTAATTTCAACTCATTAAAAAAATGTATTTAATGTTTGTGTTTTTGGGGTGCTCTCCATTCATATATTTGACAGGTCTGTCTATCAAGTGTATGAAGGGAGATTCCCTTCTCCTATTGGCTCCCCATGGTCCACGTGATCCCAGGGATGCTTGCAAACCGCATGGGCCTCTGGGATACGAGGGGCCCTGCGCATTTCGAGTTTGGAGAGGCCCAAGATCGGAAGTGTCCGCACCTCGTGAGCCCTCGGGTAAATCCGTAGATTTTTCCAGATCGGAGGTCTCCGCACGCAGGAAGCCTCCGATCGGAAAACACGGGCCATTAACTGCAGGAAACCTGCTGTGTCAGCGTTTGTTTTGCAAGCGCTGATCTTTGTCTTTCAGATGAGACACTCAACCGAGGGCCCCGTCTGCCCCCTCGGGTGGACGGCAAGGATCGCACGCCCAGCATCTTGAAGAGTCGCGCGAGATGTTCCTGGCCAATGTCTATCCCTTGACCAACAAGTGCCATGGGGCCGCCAGCCTCAGAGAGCAGCTCAGGAGGAGGGTGCGAGGTGGAGCTATGGAGGGGTTTGCAAGCTTGGAAGAGAATGCTGGTCGGTGCAATGGGAGACAGCGGAGGCCACTGGGGGCTGGTGAGGAGTTGATACGCAAAAGGACGGTAGGTTCCGCACAAGGTGGATTGTGTGGGAGATGCAGGCCAGCATAGAGAGACATAGAATCATAGTATGATTGGAGGCCATTCGACCCATCGTGTCTGCGCCGGCTCTTTGGTAGAGCTATCAAATTAGTCCCACTCCCCGGCTCTGTCCCCACAAGGATGTTCTTGCCATGGAGGGAGTGCAGCGAAGATTCACCAGACTGACACCTGGGATGGCAGGAATGATGTGTGAGGAGAGATTGGGTCGATTAGGCTTATATTCGCTAGAGTTTAGAAGAATGAGAGGGGATCTCATTGAAACTTATAAAATTCTAACAGGACTAGACAGACTAGCTGCAGGAAGGATGTTCCCGATGGCCGGGGAGTCCAGAACCAGGAGTCACAGTCTAAGGATAAGGGGTAAGCCATTTAGGACTGAGATGAGGAGGAATTTCTTCACCCAGAGAGTGGTGAACCTGTGGAATTCTCTACCACACAAGGCTGTGGAGGACAATTCATTAAATATAAGGAGTTAGATATATTTCTTAAGGCTAAAGGGATCAAGGGGTATGGGGAGAAAGCAGGGACAGGGTACTGAATTTGGATGATCAGCCATGATCGCATTGAATGGCGGAGCAGGCTCGAGGGGCCGAATGGCCTACTCCTGCTCCTATCTTCTATGTTTCTCTATGTTTCTATAAGCCCTATACTTTTTTCCCCCCCCCTTCAAGCATTTATCCAAATCCCTTTTGAAAGCTACTTTAAATCTGCTTCCACCGCCCTTTCAGGCGGTGCATTCCAAATCATCGCGCCTCTGTTTCTTTTGCCAATCACCTTACATCGGTGTCCTCTGGTTACCAGCCCTGCAGCCACAGGAAACAGTTTCACCTTATTTACTCTATCAAAACAGTTCATGATTTTGAACACCTGTATCAACTCTCCTCTTCACCTTCACTGCTCAAAGGTTAACAGCCCCAGTCTCTCCAGATAACTGAAGTCCCTCATCCCTGGTATCATTCTAGTTTAAAAACTCCTCTGCACCCTCTCCAAGGCGTTCACATCCTTCCTGAAGCACGGTGCTCAGAATTGGACACAATACTCCAGCTGAGGCCTAACCAGTGATTTATAAAAGGTTGAGCCTAACTTCCTTGCTTTTGTGCTCTAACCTAGAGGTGACGATGTCATGGGAGGGCGGAGCTACAGACAAGGCGGACGATATTACACAGGTGGAAATAGGGTACTGTGGTGATTATTTCCTATGTTTAATAAGAAGTATTGTGATTGGTGAATGGGGTGGTTGTTCTCTGTATTAGTAAGTAGTATTGTAATTGGTTGTTCGTTTCTTCCTTGAGATATATGTTGTAAACTCATTGGTAGTGGATGTCAGGTGATTTGTGGCGGCCATCTTAAATTCAGTTCTCTCTAGTCATTGTTGGAGACTGGTGTTGAAAGATGTGCTACTGGGTTTTTTAAGTTAATAAAGCCTAGATTAGAAAGGCAAATCTATTCTTTATTTCAGGTACCTTGGTGATCAACTGCACGCGGGGTTTAAAGTTAGCTCGGGGGTCGAGCAGAGGTGCGCACTTTTGGGTTTCAGTCCGAGCGATCAGCCTGCAAGGGCGATGGAACTAGGGGCGTGGGTGCAAGGTTTCTGGCAGTGCCCAGCCCATAACTATTTGCCGTGTGATGTGGCATTTTCTTTATTCATTCATGGGAAGTGAGCATCACTGACAAGGCCAGTATTTATTGCCCATTCCTAATTACCCTCGAGAAAGTGGTGGCGAGCAGCCATGAACCGCTGCAGTCCGTGTGGTGAAGGTGCTCCCACAGTGCTGTTAGATAGGGAGTTCCAGGATTTTGACCCAGTGACGATGAAGGAACAGCGATATATTTCCAAGTCAGGATGGTGTGTGACTTGGAGAAGAATTTTGGAGGTGGTGGTGTTCCCATGCGCCTGCTGCCCTTGTCCTTCTAGGTGGTAGAGGTCGTGGGTTTGGGAGGTGCTGTCGAAGAAGCCTTGGCGATTTGCTGCAGTGCATCTTGTACATGGTACGCACTGCAGCCACGGTGCGCCGGTGGTGGAGGGAGTGAATGTTTAAGGTGGTGGTCGGGGTGCCAATCAAGCGGGCTGCTTTGTCCTGGATGGTGTCGAGCTTCTTGAGTGTTGTTGCGAGCTGCACTCATCCAGGCAAGTGGAGAGTATACCATCACACTCCTGACTTGTGCCTTGTAGATGGTGGATAGGCTGTGGGGAGTCAGGAGGAGAGCCACTCGCTGCAGAATATCCAGCCTCTGACCTGCACTTGTTGCCATAGTAATTTTGTGGCTGCTCCAATTAAGTTTCTGGTCAATGGTGATCCCCAGGATGTTGTTGGTGGGGGAATTTGGTGATGCTAATGCCTTGAACGCCAAGGGGAAGTGGTTAGACTCTCCCTCGTTGAAGATGGTCATTGCCTGGCACGTGTGTGGTGCAAATGTTACTAGCCACTTATCAGCCCAAGCCTGAATGTTGTCCAGATCTTGCTGCATGTGGGCACGGATTGCTTCATTATCTGAGGAATTGCGAATGCAACTGAACATTCCAATGGAATGGAACTGACTGGTATCTCTGGATCAGTTAAGGGCTGCTCTGAAGTGCCAGCATCCATTAACGATAAGCACCCCAGGAACCGCACCCACCACACCACACCCAGGAGCCCTGCCACCCATCCCAGCATCACCCCTCCTGCATTATGGCAAATGTAACCCCACTATTTAAGAAAGGAGGGAAGAGAGAAAACGGGGAACTAAAGACCAGTTAGCCTGACATCAGTAGTAGGGAAAATGCTAGAATCTATTTTTAAGTCAAAGGAGGAAGCTTATAAAGTTGCCAGAAAAAGCAGTCAGCCTAAGGATCAGGATCTTTTGAGAAATCAGCAAAGGGGGACCAAGAAATTGATAAAGATAGGGAAAATGGAATATGAGCACAAACTAGCAAAAAATATAAAAACGGATTGTAAAAGCTTCTGTAGGTATTTGAAAAGGAAAAGACTGACGAAGGTAAATGTAGGTCCTTTACAATCAGAGACGGGAGAATTTATAATGGGGAATAAGGAAATGGCAGAGTAATTAAATAAATACTTTGTTTCTGTCTTCACGGAGGAAAACACAAAAAACCTCCCAGAAATACGAAAAAACCAAGGGTGTGGCGAGAATGAGGAACTTAAAGAAATTATTAGTAAAAAAACAGTACAGGTAGACTATCCTTTATCCGAAAACCTCGGGACCAGCCGAGTTTCGGATAAAGGAGAATTTCGGATTTCGGAAGGTGGGTCGGCGGGGGTCCGCGGGGGGGTCGCGCGCACGACTTACGCTGACGCTCAGCGTAAGTCAGTCGGGGTCGGCGGGGGTCGGGGCCGGCGGGGTCCGCGGGGGGGTCGGCGGTTGTCGGGGCTGGCGGGGTCGGCGGTTGTCGGGGCCGGCGGGGTCCGCGGGGGGGTCGGCGGTTGTCGGGGCTGGCGGGGGGGTCGGCGGTTGTCGGGGCCGGCGGGGGGGGTCGGCGGTTGTCGGGGCCGGCGGTTGTCGGGGCCGGCGGGGGGGGGGTCGGCGGGGGGGGGGGGTCGGCGGGGGGGGGGGTCGGCGGGGGGTCGTGCGCACGACTTACCCTTTATCCGAACTTCCGAAACCGGAACCCTCTAAAAACCGAAGGTTTTTTCGTTCGTACGCACGACTTACGCTGAACGAAAAAACCTTCGGTTTTTAGAGGGTTTCGGTTTTCGGAAGTCCGGAAAAAGGGTAGTCTACCTGTACTAGCAAAAATATGGGACTAAAAGTCAATAAATCCCAAGGACCGGATGACCTACACCCTAGGGTTTTGAAAGAGGTGGCCATTGGAATAGTGGAAGCAATGGTTGTAATCTTCCAAAATTCTACAGATTCTGGAACGGTTCCTGCAGATCGGAGGATAGCAAATGTAACTCCGCTATTTAAGAAAGGAGGGAGAGAGAAAACAGGGAACTACAGACCGGTTAGCCTCACATCAGTAGTTGGGAAAATGCTGGAATCTATTATAAAGGATGCAATAACTGGGCACTTAGAAACAAATAGCAAGATTGGGCAGAGTCAACATGGATTTATGAAAGGGAAATCCTGTTTGACAAACCTATTGGAGTTCTTTGAGGATGTAACTAGTGGAGTAGACAGAGGGGAACCAGTAGATGTGGTGTATCTGGATTTTCAGAAGGCCTTCGATAAGGTCCCACACAAGAGGTTGGTGAACAAAATTAGGGCACTTGGAATTGGGGCTAATATACCAGCATGGATTGAGAATTGATTAACAGACAGAAATATATCCAACTCCTTCTTGAATATATTTAATGTATTGGCCTCGACTGCCTCCTAAATGGCTTACCCCTTATCCTTAGACTGTGACCCCTGGTTCTGGACTCCACGACCATCGGGAACATCCTTCCTGCATCTAGTCTGTCCAGTCCTGTCAGAATTTTATAAGTTTCAATGAGAGCCCCTCTCATTCTTCTAAACTCCTGCGAGTATAAGCCCAATCGACCAAATCTCTCCTCATACGTCATTCCTGCCATCCCAGGTATCAGCCTGGTGAATCTTCGCTGAACTCCTTCCATGGCAAGAACATCCTTCCTCAGATAAGGTGACCAAAACTGCACACAATACTCAAGGTGTGGTCTCACCAAGGCCCTGTACAACTGCAGCAAGACATCCTTGTTCCTGTACTCAAACCCTCTCGCTACAAAGGCCAACATACCATTTGCCTTCTTAACCGCCTGCTGCACCTGCATGCTTACCTTCAGCGACTGGTGCACAAGGACACCCAGGTCTCGTTGCACTTCCCCCTTCTCCCAATCTATTGCCATTCAGATAATAATCTGCCTTCCTGTTTTTGACACCAAAGTGGATAACCTCGCATTTATCCACGTTATATTGCATCTGCCATGCTTCTGCCCAATCACCCAACCTGTCCAAATCATCCTGGAGTTTCTCGGCACCCTCCTCACAGCACACACGCCCACCCAGCTTTGTGTCGTCTGCAAACTTGGAGATATTACATTTAGTTCCCTTGTCTAGATCATTAATATATAGTGAATAGCTAGGGTCCTAGCACCAATCACTGCGGTACCCCACTAGTCACTGCCTGCCACTCGGAAAAAGACCCGTTTATTCCAACTCTTTGCTTTCTGTCTGCCAACCAGTTCTCTGTCCAAGTCAATACCTTGCCCCCAATCCCATGTGCCTTAACTTTACACACTAGCCTCTTATGCGGGACCTTATCGAAAGCCTTTTGAAAGTCCAAATACACGACATCCACTGGTTCTCCCTTATCTATTCTACCAGTTACATCCTCAAAAAATTCCAGTAGATTAGTCAAGCACGATTTACCTTTTGTAAATCCATGTTGACTTTGTCCGATCCTGTCACTGTTTTCCAAGTGCTCTGTTATTACATCTTTTATAATGGACTCTAGCATTTTCCCCACTACCGATGTCAGGCTACCGATGTCAGGCTTACCGGTCTGTAATTCCCCGTTTTCTCTCTACCACCTTTTTTGAATAGTGGGGTAACATTAGCTACCCTCCAATCCATGGGTACTGTTCCAGATTCCATCGAATGTTGGAAGATGATCAGCAATGCATCTACTATTTCTAGGGCCACTTCCTTAAGTACCCTAGGATGTAGATTATCAGACCCTGGGGATTTATCGGCCTTCAATCCCGTCAATTTCCCAAACACCATTTCCCTACAAATACTGATTTCTTTCAGTTCCTTCCTTTCATCAGACCGTATGTTCCCCGACATCTCTGGGAGGTTATTTGTGTCCTCCTTTGTGAAGACAGAACCAAAATATGTATTTAATTGGTCTTCCATTTCTTTGTTCCCCATTATAAATTCCCCTGATTGACTGCAAGGGACCTACGCTTGACTTCACCAATCTTTTTCTCTTCACATATCTATAAAAGCTTTTACAGTCAGTTTTTATGTTCCCTGCAAGCTTACTCTCGCATTCTATTTTCCCCTTCTTAATTAATCCCTTTGTCCTCCTTTGTTGAATCCTAAACTGCTCCCAATCCTCAAGTTTACTGCGTTTTCTGGCCAATTTATATGTCTTCTCCTTGGATCATATGCTATCCCTAATTTCCCTTGTTAGCCACGGTTGAGTCACCTTTTTTGTTTTATTTTTATGCCAAACTGGGATGAACAAATTCTGTAGTTCATCCATGCGGTCTTTGAATGTTTGCCATTGCTATCCACCGTCACCCATTGAGTGACATTCCCCAATCAATCCTACCCAACTCGCGCCGCATACCATCGTAGTTTCCTTTATTTAAATTCAGGACCCTAGTCTCTGAGTCAACTACTTCACTCTCCAGCTTAAAGAAAAATTCTATCATATGATTGCTCCGACCCAAGGGGCCTCGTACAACAAGATTGCTAAATAATCCTTTCTCGTTACATAATACCCAGTCTAAGATGGCCTGATCTCTAGTTGGTTCCTCGAGGGTGGGACCAACAAGCCCAGGGAACCCTGGATGTCAAGGGATATACAAAAATGTATTCGGAAAAAAAGGGAGGCTTTTGGCAGATACAAAGGACTAAAAACAGTGGAAGCCCTAGAGGAGTATAGAAAGTGCAGGGGGGTACTTAAAGAAATTAGGAGAGCAAAGAGGGGGCATTATAAAACACTGGTGGGCAAAATAAAGGAAAATCCCAAGGTGTTTTTTTAAGTATATTAAGGGCAAGAGGATAACCAGGGAAAGAGTAGGGCTCATTAGGGACCAAAGTGGCAATCTGTGTGTAGAGCCAGAAGATGTGGGTGAGGTTTTAAGTGAATATTTTGCATCTGTGTTCACTATGGAGAAGGGCGACGTAGGCATAGAAATCAGGCAGGGGGATTGTGATATACTTGAACAAATTAGTATTGAGAGGAAGGAGGTACTAGCGGTTTTAGCGGGCTTAAAAGTGGATAAAACCCCAGGCCCTGACAGGATGTATCCCAGGCTGCTGTGTGAGGCAAAGGAGGAGATTGCAGGGGTTCTGACACAAATTTTCAGAACCTCTCTGACCACAGGGGAGGTGCCAGAGGACTGGAGGACAGCTAACTTAGTACCATTATTCAAGAAGGGTAGCAGGGATAAACCAGGGAATTACAGGCCAGTGAGCCCAACATCAGTGGTAGGGAAATTATTGGAAAAAATTCTGAGGGACAGAATTAGTCTCCACTTGGAGAGGCAAGGATTAATCAAGGATAGTCAGCATGGCTTTGTCAGGGGGAGATCATGTCTAATTTGATTGAATTTTCAAGGAGGTGACTAGGTGTGTGGATGAGGGTAGTGCAGTTGATGTAGTCCACATGGACTTCAGTAAGGCTTTTGACAAAGTCCCACATGGGAGACTGGTCAAGAAGGTAAGAGCCCATGGGATCTAGGGCAATTTGGCACATTGGATCCAAAATTGGCTTAGTGGCAGGAGGCAGAGGGTGATGGTCGAAGCTTGATTTTGTGACTGGAAGCCTGTGTCCAGTGGTGTACCGCAGGGATCGGTGCTGGGTCCCTTGCTGTTTGTAGTGTACATTAATGATTTAGATATGAATGTAGGAGGTTATGATCAGTAAGTTCACAGACGACACGAAAATTGGTGGAGTGGTAAATAGCGAGGAGGGAAGCCTCAGGCTACAGGACAATATAAACGGGTTGGTCAGATGGGCAGAACGGTGGCAAATGGAATTTAACCCTGAAAAGTGTGAGGCGATGCATTTTGGGAGGACTAACAAGGCAAGGGAATACACAATGAATGGTAGGACCCTAGGAAGAACAGAGGATCAGAGGGACCTTGGTGTGCGTGTACATAGATCCCTGAAGGCAGCAGGACAGGTAGAGGTGGTGGTTAAGAAGGCATATGGGATACTTGACTATATTAGCCGAGCCATAGAATATAAGAGCAGGGAGGTTATGATGGAGCTGTACAAAACGCTAGTTACGTCACAGCTGGAATACCGTGTGCAGTTCTGGTCGCCACACTATAGGAAGGATGTGATTGCATTAGAGGGTGCAGAGGAGATTCACCAGGATGTTACCTGGGCTGGAGCGTTTCAGCTATGAAGAGAGACTGGACAGGCTGGGGTTGTTTTCCTTAGGGCAGAGAAGGCTGAGGGGGGACCTGATTGAGGTGTACAAAATTATGAGGGCATAGATAGGGTAGATAGAAAGAAAGAAACTTTTCCCCTTAGTAGAGGGGTCAATAACCAGGGGGCATAGATTCATGGTAAGGGGCAGGTGGTTTAGAGGGAATTTGAGGAAAAACTTTTTCACCCAGAGGGTGGTTGGAATCTGGAACTCACTGCCTGAAAGGGTGGTAGAGGCAGGAACCCTCAACATTCAAGAAGCATTTAGATGAGTGACTGAAACACCATGGCATACCGGCACGGACACGATGGGCCTCTTTCTGTGCTGTAGAATTCTATGCTCCTATTTGTTGTATAGATCACGGAATAACACTGAAGGGAAGCAAGATACAGAACGGCGTCCCCCAGACATTCCTTAAATCGGAAGAGAGTAGGCAACCTAGCTATAGCTGCATTGACTTCACAGGGAGGTACGTGCCACTTTAATATCAAGGGCTGGGGCTACAAGCTTCGCTAGTCACAGCCAAGGGGAGGGAGGGAGAGAGTGAGTGAGTGAGAGCTGGCACCTCTCAGCTGATCGCCTTGCTTGGCATATATAGCACTGGAGCTACACCACAGTGGTGAAGCAAGGCTACACAAAGTGAGGCTATGCCTTATAAAAAGGAGGAACATAAAATGGGCATGGGAATTAAATAGGACTTCGATATCTTCACCCAAGGAACTGCGTTCTCAATATGGGGGGTGTGGCAGTGAAAGGGAAGTGGGTCATGCAACGGAGGATCACTGGACTGATCCCTGGATGAGAGGGCTGTCCTATGATGTGAGATTGTGTAGATTGGGCCGATACTCTCTGGAGTTTAGGAGAATGAGAGGTGATCTCATTAAAACATACAAGATTCTGAAGGGGATTGACAGGGTAGATGCTGAGAGGTTTTTCCCCTGGCTGGAGTCTCTACAACTAGGGGTCACAGTCTCAGGATAGGTAGATAGGTGGGCCATTTAAGACTGAGATGTGGAGGAATTTCATCACTGAGGCTGAGTGTCTTTGGAATTCTCTCCCACAGAGGGCTGTGGATGCTCAGTCATTGAGTATATTCAAGGCGGAGAATTATAGATTTTGGGACTCTGGGGGAATCAAAAGATATGGGGATCGAGCGGGAAAGTGGAGTTGAGGTTCAGCCATGATCTTATTGAATGCGGAGCAGGCTCCAAGGGCCGTATGGCCGACTCCTGCTCCTATCTCTTATGTTATGTTCTTATTTTCCCGTCCAGTAGATTCTCAACTCAGAAGCAAGTCTGCACCAATATTATGCACCAGAGCCATGGCTTCAACACAGCAGACACGCAGAATATATTCCCTCTGGTAAACGGTTAGTTCAAAACAAATCTGACAAAGTGCCTGGATATTTCCATTAATCTAACATTGCCAGACACAAATGAAATTTTTTTTTTTTTTTTTTTATAATAAATCAGACCAATTATTTAGGAGAGAATCAGAAGGGCAAGAGAATATCACATTTAAACTTTCCATCACATCCACACTCCCTGTGGAACGGGTTTACTTGTGTGAACAAAACCACCTCACTCTTGGCCGATCTCACAGTCAAACAGTCCAAGTCTCCAAGAGAGGGTCAAAACTGCAGGTCTCGTGCCTCTGCTAAAATCACACAGCGAAAGCCCCGGGAGAGAGAGTCAGCAGAACTGCTTTTGTGGTGTCCTGCATGTTGTGTCAGCCGTGGCTCAGTGGGCAGCACCCTCACCTCCGAGTCAGAAGGTTGTGGGTTCAAATCCCACTCCAGAGACTTGAGCACAAAATCTAGGCCGACACTCCCAGTGCAGTACTGAGGAGTGCTGCACTGTCGGAGGTGCCGTCTTTCGGACGAGACTTTAAACTGATGCCCCGTCTGCTCTCAGGTGGATGTAAAAGATCCCATGGCACTATTGTGAAGAGAAGCAGGGGAGTTATCCCCGGTGTCCGGGCCAATATTTATCCCCTCGACCAACATCACATAAAACAGATTATCTGGTCAATATCACATTGCTGTTTGCGGGAGCTTGCTGTGCGCAAAGTGGCTGCCGCGTTTCCTACATTACAACAGTGACTGAACTTCAAAAGTACTTCATTGGTTGTAAAGCGCTTTGGGACGTCCGGTGGTGGTGAAAAGTGCTGTATAAATGTAAGTCTTTATGGTCATTAGGGCCCATCACCACTTTATGCTTTGCGCAGTGTTGCCAAGGTAAAAAGCTCTTACAAGACAGAGCATTATTATTAAACCGTATACAGAGGAAATGACTCCTCGGTGCGGTGAAACGACCACTCACCATTTTATAAAAATATTGATGCAGACACAAAGGTCAAGCCTGCTGCAGGTGTAATCTTTACCGGAGGCCAGCATGCTCGGTTAAAATAAAGCTGCAGGCTTTGAAACGGCCTACAAAGCAAAAATTCCAGCTTGAACCATTTCCCAATACAAATTAAATGAGATTTAATGAGCTCGGGGAAGAGGAAAGACTGCGCAAGTGGTAGAGCATTGATTCAGTGGCATGGTTTAGCTCACCACGCTGGAGTAAGTATTTAATACCAGACAAAAATATCAGCAAAAAAGGCTCACATACAAGTTTAACTTGCTGGCAAAGTGCTCGCAAATGAGACACGTGTTCCTTCTGAAATCGGGACAGAAATACAGTACCACGCATCACCTGACACTTGTACAGAGCTGCTTTTGAAATGGGCTTTGCACATCTCCCTAGAGTTAGCGTAGAATTACAGCACACAAACAGGCCGCTCCAGAACTTTGGGAGTGCTGCACTGTCGGAGGTGCTGTCTTCGGATAAGACCTTAACCCAAGGCCCAGTCTACACTAGTATGACAACAAAATACTGCAGATGCTGGAAATCCGAAATAACAGAAAATGCTGGAAAAACTCAGCAGGCCAGGCAACATCCATGGAGAGAAATTAGAGTGACGTTTCAGGTCGAAGCCCTTTTTTCAAAACTGGAAAGAAAATGGAATAGATCGAAGGCAGGGCTGTGATAGAACAAAAGAGACATTAAGAGGTATTCAAAACCAGACAAGACGGTAATAGGGCAAATGGAGACAAAAGACGGCTGAGATTAGGTGTGAAGTGTACTGGCAGGATGAGAGACAGCTGCCATGTGAGAGAGAGAGAGGGGGGGGGGGGGGGGGGAGAAAAAGAGAGAAAACCCAAAACAGAGGGGTGGAAAAATAATAAGTAAAAATGTAATAGGGGATGAGGTTATGATCTGAAATTGCTGAACTCGATATTGAGTCCGGAAGGCTGCAAAGTGCCTAATCGGAAGATGTAAACTCGAGGAACAGCACCTCACCTACCGATTTTTTTTTTTTCCACCCCTGTTTTTGGGTTTACCTCTTAATGTCTCTTTACTTCTTTTGTTCTCTCCCAGCCCTGCCTTCGATCTATTTCATTTCCTTTCCAGTTTTGAAAAAGGGTTTCGACCCGAAACGTCGACTCTAATTTCTCTCCACGGATGTTGCCTGGCCTGCTGAGCTTTTCCAGCATTTTCTGTTGTTATTTAGCCCAGTCTACCCTCTCAGGTGGACGTAAAAGATCCCATCATGGCACTATTTTGAGGAAGAGCAGGGGGAGTTATCCCCTGTGCCCTGGCCAATATTTATCCCTCAATCAACATCACTAAAACACAGATTATCTGGTTAGGATCTCATTGCTGTTTGTGGGGGTTTGCTGCGCACAAATCGGCTCCCGCGTTTCCGACATTACAGCCGTAATTTCAAAAGTACTTCCAGATCACAACAATTCGCTGTGTAAAATTTAAAGTTTCATGTCATTGCAAACACAATTTAAATAAGTTTCCCCCTCTGTGTAATAATCCACTACAAAGTTCAACACATTATAGTACAGACTGTAACAAACACCCATCCCCCCCTCGAACCCCACAATTTCCCTCCCCCCCACGCTCCCCCCTCTCTCTCCTTACCCCAGTCCCCCCTTACCCGCCCCCCCCTCCTCCTTACCCCGCCCCCACCTCCTCCTTACCCCCGTCCGCCCCTCCTCCTTACCCCCGTCCGCCCCCCCTCCTCCTTACCACCCGTCCGTCCCTCCCCCTCCTCCTTACCCCCGTCCGTCCCTCCCTCCTTCTCCTTACCCCCGTCCGTCCCTCCCTCCTTCTCCTTACCCCGTCCGTCCCTCCCTCCTTCTCTGACCCCCGTCCCTCCCTCCTTCTCCTTACCTCCCCCGTCCGTCCCTCCTTCTCCTTACCCCAGTCCCTCCCTCCTTCTCCTTACCCCAGTCCCTCCCTCCTTCTCCTTACCCCAGTCCCATCCTCTCCTTCTCCTTAGCCACCAGTCCCTCCCTCCTTCTCCTTACCCCAGTCCCTCCCTCCCCCCCTCCTCCTTACCCCAGTCCCTCCCTCCTTCTCTTTACCCCAGTCCCTCCCTCCTTCTCCTTACCCCAGTCCCTCCCTCCTTCTCCTTACCCCAGTCCCTCCCTCCTTCTCCCTTACCCCAGTCCCTCCCTCCCTCCTCCTTACCCCAGTCCCTCCCTCCTTCTCCTTACCCAGTCCCTCCCTCCTCCTCCTTACCCCAGTCCCTCCCTCCCTCCTCCTTACCCCAGTCCCTCCCTCCCTCCTCCTTACCCCAGTCCCTCCCTCCCTCCTCCTTACCCCAGTCCCTCCCTCCTTCTCCTTACCCCAGTCCTCCTCCCTCCTCCTTACCCCAGTCCCTCCCTCCTTCTCCTTACCCCAGTCCCTCCCTCCCTCCTCCTTACCCCAGTCCCTCCCTCCCTCCTCCTTACCCCCAGTCCCCTCCCTACCCCCTTACCCCAAGTCCCCCCCTCCAACTTACCCCCGTCCCCAACTTACACCCCATCCCCCCTCCAACTTCCTCCCTACCCCCCCTCCTCCTCCCTCCTCACCCCCCTCCTCCCTCCTTACCCCGTCCGTCCCCCCCTTCTCCTTACGCCTTCCGCTTCCCCCCTTCCTTACCCTCCGTCCCCCTCCAACTTCCTCCCCCCTCCTGACCTCCCCCTCCTCCTCACGCTCCCCCTCCTCACCTTTCCCCCCGTCCTCCTGATCCTCCTTCCCTTCCCCCCGTCCCCCTCCTCCTACTCCCCCGTCCCCTCCTCCTTACCCCCGTCCCCCCTCCTCCTTACCCCGTCCCCCCTCACTCCTTACCCCCGTCCCCCCTCCTCCTTACCCCCGTCCCCCCTCCCTCCTCCTTACCCCCGTCCCCCCTCCCTCCTCCTTACCCCCGTCCCCCCTCCTCCTTACCCCCGTCCCCCCTCCCCTCCTCCTTACCCCCGTCCCCCCTCCCTCCTCCTTACCCCCGTCCCCCCTCCTCCTCCTTACCCCCGTCCCCCCTCCTCCTTACCCCCGTCCCCCCTCCTCCTTACCCCTGTCCTCCTTACCCCCGTCCCCCCTCCTCCTTACCCCGGTCCCTCCCTCCTCCTTACCCCAGTCCTCACTGGTCAGCAGGTTATCGGCGAAGAAGCGACTGTCCAGCTCGCTCACCAAACCCGTTGCCATGACGCCCTCGCTCCCCCGAGTGAATAATAACAAGAATCCAAAGTTTGAAATAAACCCCCCGAGTATAAAACCAGGCGGCAGCCGCCGTGAGCCGCTCCAACTGGCCGAGACCAGAGCCCAACGCGGCGTCACAGCCGCTCGGCCCCAACTCACTGCCCGAGCTCCGAGTCCAACTCCCAGTGAGGCCCCGCCCGGGAACCCGCCCCCTCACTCTGAGTGACAGTCGCTCCAGCCAATCTGGTTCCCTGGGAAAGCCCCGCCCCGGAAACCCGCCCCCTCATTCTGAGTGACAGGCACTCTGACCAATCCGCTTACCTCGACGGTGCCCTGCCCCGGAAACTGGTCCCCTCACTCTGAGTGACAGGAGCTCTGGCCAATAGAGTTTACCGACAGAGCCCCGCCCCGGAAACCCGTCGCCCTCACTGTGAATGACAGGCGCTCCAACCATTCCCCTTCCCCTTCCCCTAGGATCTCCTCACCGGGCCGCCACTGGCCAATCAGCGCCGCCAGGAGGCGGGGTTTGCGGCGATGATTTCTGTTGAAAGACGCTCGCGCTCGGAACTGGCCGGTTGGGTTTAAATATTTATTTTTTAAGGGGCGTCAATCTTTGTTCCTGTGATGTGCGTGTGTACAATAGGTCAGTGTGGGAGCAATATTTGCTGGTTGGGCTGTTTTCTCCCGAAGCCCAGGCCCGAAACTCTCCGGGAAACGGGGGGCGGGGCTGGGGAGGCGGCACTGCGCAGGCGCCGGGCTGGCAGCATCCGTGGAGAGAGAAACAGAGTTAACGTTTCCGGTCGATGACCCTTCGTCAGAACTGGAACAAGGTGGAGATGTGACGGGTACTAATCTCTGGATTACTACCTGAGTCACGTGCAAATTGGCATAGGGTAAATAAGATTAGAGAGATGAATGAGTGGCTCAAAGACTGGTGTGGGAGAAATGGGTTTCGATTCCTGGGGCACTGGCACCAATCCTGGATAAGAGGGAGCTGTTCTGTCGGGATGGGCTTCATTTGAACCAGGCTGAGACCAGTGTCCTGGCGAATCGAATAACTAGGGCTGTAGATAGGGCTTTAAACTAAATAGTTGGCGCGGCGGGGGGGGAGGGATATGCTGAGTGGAAATTTAAAAAGTCTTTAAAAAGAAAAATGAGAAGGCAAAAGTGCAGGGTAGCGATAGGGCTAATGATAATCAGAGTGTGACAGGAAGGGGCAGAGCGTATACACATAAGAGTGGGTCAGAGTAGGGAAAAATGGTAAAAAGACAAAATTAAAAGCTCTATATCTGAACGCATTTGTAACAAGCTAGGTGAGTTGACAGCACAAATAGAAATAAATGGGTATGATCTGATAGCCATTACAGAGATGTGGTTGCAAGGTGACAAGGCTGGGAACTGAATATTCAGGGGTATTTGCCATTTTGTAAGGATAGGCAGAAAGGAAAAGGAGGTGGTGTAGCTCTGTTAATAAGGGATGAGATCAGTGCAGTGCAGTAATGAGAAATGATATTGGCCTAGAAGATCAAGACGTAGAATCGGTTTGGGTGCAGATAAGAAATAATAAGGGTAAAAAGTCACTGGTGGGAGTGGTCTACAGGCCCCCAAATGTAGCCACTGTAGGACAGAGTATAAATCAAGAAATAATAAAGGCTTGTAAGAAAGGTACGACTATAATCATGGGAGATTTTAATCTTAATATTGATTGGACAAAGCAAATTGGCAAAGGTAGACTTGAGGAAGAGTTCTTAGAGTGTATACGGGATGGTTTCTTGGAACAATACGTTGTGGAACCAACCAGGGAGAAGACTATTTTAGGTCTGGTAATGTGTAACGAGGCTGGATTAATTAATGATCTCGAAGTGAAGGATCCTCTTGGGAAGAGTGAACATAGCATGGTAGAATTTCAAATTCAGTTTGATGGTGAGAAAGCTAGGTCTCAAACTAGTGTCCTAAACTTAAATAAAGGTAATTACAAAGGTATGAAAGCAGACTTGGTTAAAGTGGACTGGGAAAATATATTACAGGGTAAGACTGTAGAGCAGCAGTGGCAAACATTTAAGGAGATATTTCATAACTGTCAGCAAAGATATATTCCAGTGAGAAAGAAAGACTCTAAGAGAAGGATGAACCATCCGTGGCTAACTAAGGAAGTAAAGGATGGTATCAAATTGAAAACAAAGGCATACAATGTTGTGAAGAATAGTGAAAGGCCAGAGGATTGGGAAATTTTTAAAAAGCAGCAAAGGATGACTCAAAAAATGATAAAGCGAGAGAAGATAGCTTCTGAGAGTAAGCTAGCAAGAAATATAAAAACAGACAGTAAGAGCTTCTACGGGTATATAAAAAGGAAGGGAGTAGCTAAAGTAAACGTTGGCCCCCTAGAGGATGAATCTGGGTAATTAATAATGGGAAACAGGGAAATGGCAGAGACTTTGAACAAATATTTTGTATCGGTGTTCACGGCAGAAGACACTACAAGCATCCCAATAATGGATAATCGAGCTATTGGGGTCAGGGGGGGGTGGGGGGAATCTTAAAACTCTCACTATCACTAGAGAGAAAGTACTAGGCAAACTAATGGAACTATAAAGGTGGACAAGTCTCCTGGACCCGATGGTGTGCATCCTAGAGTCTTAAAAGAGGTGGCTGCAGAGATAATGTTGTAATCTACCAAAATTCCCTGGATTCTGGAGAGGTCCCAGCGGACTGGAAAACCACAAATGTAACTCCCCTATTTAAGATAGCAGGGAGACAGAAAGCGGGCAACTGTGGACCAGTTAGTCTAACATCTGTCATTGGGAAAATGCTGGAGTCCATCATTAAGAAAGTGATAGCAGGACATTTAGAAAATCACAATATAGTCAAGCAGAGTCAGCATGGTTTTATGAAAGGAAAATCATGTTTGACAAATTTGCTGGAGTTCTTTGAGGATGAAGCATTGAAGGAAATAATGCATCATTTGCAACAAACATATATTCCTCTAGGGCATAAAAACCCAAAAGGAAAAGTGATCAAACCATGGCTAACAAAAGAAATTAAAGCTAGTATTAAGTCAAAGGAAGAAGCTTATAAAGTTGCCAGAAAAAGCTGTCAGCCTGAGGACTGGGATCTTTATAGAAATCAGCAAAGGGGGACCAAGAAATTGATGATGAAATGGAATATGAGCACAAAGTAGCGAAAAATATAAAAACAGATTGTAAACGTTTCTACAGGTATGTGAAAAGGAAAAGGCTGGCAAAGGTAAATGTAGGTCCTTTACAGTCAGAGACAGGGAATGAGGAAATGGCAGAGAAATTAAATAAATACTTTGTTTCTGTCTTCACGGAGGAAGACACAAAAAACCTCCCAGAAATACGAGAAAACGAAGGGTGTGGCGAGAATGAGGAACTTAAAGTAATTATTATTAGTTAAAAAAAATACAGTACTAGCAAAATTAATGAGACTAAAAGTCGATAAATCCCAAGGACCGGATGACCTACATCCTAGGGTTTTGAAAGAGGTGGCCATTGGGATAGTGGACGCATTGGTTGTCATCTTCCAAAATTCTTTAGATTCTGGAACAGTTCCTGCAGATTGGAGGACAGCAAATGTAACCCCGCTATTTAAGAAAAGAGGGAGAGAGAAAACGGGGAACTACAGACCTGTTAGCCTCACATCAGTAGTTGGGAAAATGCAGGAATCTATTATGAAGGATGCAATAACTGGGCACTTAGAAACGAATAGCAAGATTGGGCAGAGTCAACATGGATTTATGAAAGAGAAATCCTGTTTAACAAACCTATTGGAGTTCTTTGAGGATGTAACTAGTGGAGTAGACAAAGGTGAACCGGTAGATGTGGTGTATTTGGATTTTCAGAAGGCCTTCGATAAGGTCCCACACAAGAGGTTGGTGAACAAAATTAGGGCACATGGAATTGGGGGTAATATACTAGCATGGGTTGAGAATTGGTTAACAGACAGAAAGCAAAGAGTAGGGATAAACGGGTCTTTTTCAGGATGGCAGGCTGTGACTAGTGGGGTACCGCAAGGATCGGTGCTTGGGCCCCAGCTATTCACAATCTATATCGATGATTTGCATGAGGGGACTAAATGTAACATTTCCAAATTTGCTGCTGATACAAATCTAGGTGGCAGTGTCAGATGTGAAGAGGCTTCAAGGGGATCTCGACAGGCTCAGTGAGTCGATGAGAACGTGGCAGATAGAATATAACGTGGATAAATGTGAAAGGCAGTGTATTTCCTAAATTGTGAAAGATTGGGGAATGCAGATGCTCAAAGGGACCTGGGTGTCCAGAGCGGCGGCGGACCTGCGGGAGACGAGGCGGCTGAGCGGCAGGATAAAAGCAGCGGCGAGGACCAGGTAGGCCTCAGAGCGGCGGCGACGGACCTGTGGGAGACGAGGCAGCCGAGCGGCGGGATAAAAGCAGCGGCGAGGACCAGGTAGGCCTCAGAGCAGCGGCGGCGGACCTGCGGGAGACGAGGCAGCCGAGCGGCGGGATAAAAGCAGCGGTGAGGCTCAGGTAGGTTTACCAATCTCCGAGCTTGGAGGGAGAGAAGTAAAAAGTAATCGAAGTGTGACGTCACCAGAGAGCAGGTAAGTGATTGGTTGGTGAGTATTTCTCTCTTTTTAAACTTTAACTCTGTGGTTTATAGTTTTTAAGCTCTCTGTGGTGTAGCGGGGACTGTTGGTAAACCAGGGCCCTCAAATATATCATTTAACTGTAGTGTATTTGGTGGGATTGATTTGATTTGATTTAATTTAATTTCAATTAATTAAAGGGTAAGTCATGGCAGGAGAGCCCGGCCCCGTGGTATGCTCCTCCTGCGCTATGTGGGAACTTGGACAATTCCTGTGTCCCTGACAACCATGTGTGCAGGAAGTGTGTCCAGCTGCAGCTACTGGCAGACCGCATTGCGGCGCTGGAGCTGCGATTGGATACATACTGGACCATTCGCGATGCTGAGAACGTCGTGGATATCACGTTTAAGCAGTTGGTCACACCGCAGGCAAAGGTTGGACAGGCAGAAAGGGAGGGGGTGACCAACAGACAGAGTAGTAGGCACAGGCAGGTAGTGCAGGAGTCCCACGTGGACATTCCCCTCTCAAACAGATATACCACTTTGAATACTGTTGAGGGGGATGGCTTATCAGAGGAAGGCACCAGGGGTAGCTCTGCTGCACAGGACGGGAGGAAAAAGAGGGGTAGAGCTATAATAATAGGGGATTCTATTGTAAGGGGAATAGATAGGCGTTTCTGCGGCCGCAAACGAGACTCCAGGATGGTGTGTTGCCTCCCTGGTGCAAGGGTCAAGGATGTCTCAGAGCGGCTGCAGAACATTTTGGAAGAGGAGGGTGAACAGCCAGTTGTCGTGGTACATATAGGTACCAACGATATAGGTAAAAATAACGGGATTAGGTCCTAAAAGCTGAATATAGGGAGTTACTCGATTCAATTTTTATTTGCCATATGTAACGAGTACAAGTACAATGGAATGCTTACTCCCCGTAGGGACACGTCAGCTATTTTTACAGCGCCGTGTTCAGAAAGTCAATTCTTTGGCATCCAGTGGCGGTGGGAGCACGATGTCCCTCAGCCGCTCCGTCCTCCTCGTCACCGCAGCCTCCTCCTCACTGTTGCTGGCTCGGCTCCACGTGTGGTGGCCTGCTTCTCCCGCACACCCTCTGGCCACCATTCCCGGCTCCCCTCCTCCCAGTCGGACTGCGAGTCGTCGTGGCTGCTGCTGCGTCCCGATGCGCTGCGCTGCCTCCGCCTGACTCGCCGAACACATCCTCCGGTCGCCGCGGCCTCCGCCTCACCGTCGCCGGCTCCACGGTCTGACGGCCCGGGCCTGCTTCTCCCGCTTCCGGTCCGGCCTCTGGCCGCCATGCTCGGCTTCCCCGCTCCCAGTCGGATATGTGAAGAGAAAAAGATTGGTGAAGTCAAGCATAGGTCCCTTGCAGTCAGAATCAGGGGAATTTATAATGGGGAACAAAGAAATGGCAGACCAATTATAAATACATATTTTGATTCTGTCTTCACAAAGGAGGACACAAATAATCTCCCAGAGATGTCGGGGAACATAGGGTCTGATGAAAGGGAGGAACTGAAAGAAATCACTATTTGTAGGGAACTGGTGTGAGGGAAATTGACGGGATTGAAGGTGGATAAATCCCCAGGGCCTGATAATCTACATCCCAGGGTACTTAAGGAAGTGGCCCTAGAAATAGTAGATGCATTGCTGATCATCTTCCAACATTCGATGGAATCTGGAACAGTACCCATGGATTGGAGGGTAGCTAATGTTACCCCTCTATTCAAAAAAGGTGGTAGAGAGAAAACGGGGAATTACAGACCGGTAAGCCTGACATCGGTAGTGGGGAAAATGCTAGAGTCCATTATAAAAGATGTAATAGCAGAGCACTTGGAAAACAGTGACAGGATCGGACAAAGTCAACATGGATTTACAAAAGGTAAATCGTGCTTGACTAATCTACTGGAACTTTTTGAGGATGTAACTCGTAAAATAGATAAGGGAGAACCAGTGGATGTGGTGTATTTGGACTTTCAGAAGGCTTTCGATAAGGTCCTGCATAAGAGATTAGCGTGTAAAGTTAAGGCACATGGGATTGGGGGGTAAGGTATTGACTTGGATAGAGAACTGGTTGGCAGACAGAAAGCAAAGAGTTGGAATAAACGGGTCTTTTTCTGAGTGGCAGGCAGTGACTAGTGGGGTACTGCAGGGATCAGTCCTTGGACCCCAGCTATTCACAATATATATTAATGGTCTAGACAAGGGAACTGTAGTGTCCGTGTGTTGATAAAGAAACTGAAGACAGGAGTTGGTTCATAGGTATTTACTAAGCAAAGTCTGGGGGAGGGGTTTCTAACGGATATACACAATACACAGGCTTATATAGCCCGAGTGGCAATTACCGGCATTACAGCACACCTGGGGCTCTTAAAGGCACATACACCACAATTCCTCCCCTTTTAGCTAACCAGTACATCATATTTTAAGTAATTATTAATTACATGTTATATGCAAAATAATATACATTGCTGTAGTTAATTAATTATAAGTCAGTCTCTCAGGAGGCTTCCTGACTCGGTCCGGATAACGCCTCAGGGGTGTAGTAGTTTCTGGTGGTGCAGTAGGTTCTTCTGGCAAGGCTGATTCGGCTTGAATGCCAGTGTCGGGTTCATCAGGTTCCAGTATCACCGGATCGGAGGTAGATATGGGTATCTCTACTTCATCGTTAGATGTATAGAGTTGTGGTGTAGGTTGTCCCTTTTCGGATGACTTGATGATTTGGTCAGCATGGCGCCTTATTATGCTGTCTCCGATGTCCACGGTATACATCAGTGGTCCTAGTCGTGTGCAGATAGTTCCAGGCTGCCATTTCTCGGTACGGTAGTCCGGGGCCAAAACTTGTTGACCTATCTGGAAGGTTCTAGTTGGCCTTTCATTCATGCCTTGAAACTGCCGGTTCTCCACGTCCCTTCGGATGTTGGGCTTGACCAAATCCAGCCGGCATCTTAAGTTTCTATTGTAGAACATCATGGCGGGAGTTTGGTTAGTAACCATATGCGTTGCATTCCTATATGCAAATAAGAAGTTATCCACCTTGTGCTGAAGTTTTATGTCTTCATTACCCATGGCCTTGATGGCCTTCTTGAAGGTCTGGACAAACCTTTCAGCCAATCCATTGGTGGCGGGATGGTATGGGGCGGACGTGTAGTGCTTTACCCCATTGTTCTTTAAGAACTTTCTGAATTCTTCGGACACAAATTGCGGTCCATTATCAGAACATATCTGCTCCGGCAGCCCATTCATGGCAAATATGGTCCTTAATACTGTGATGGTTTTTTCCGTGGTGGTGGAGGACATCTTTATTACCTCCGGCCACTCGATTAAGAACATTGAGTCCATAAATGGACCAGCAAAGTCGATGTGCACCCTTTGCCAGGGAGATGAGGGCCACTCCCATGGATGTAGAGGGGCCTGTGGCGGAGCATTTTGGACCTTCTGGCATCCCAGGCAGCTCTTGGTCATGTCTTTGATGTCTCCATCGATACCTGGCCACCATACAAATGCCCTAGCTAGGTTCTTCATTTTCACTCCACCCAGATGCCCCTCGTGAAGCTCCTTTAGCACTTTATCCTGGAGTTTGGGTGGAATCACCACTCTGGATCCACACATCAAGGTTCCTCGGCACACTGACAGCTGTTCTCTTCTTTGCGAGAATGCTGGCAACAGTGGTTCGCCATGTGCTGGCCATCCCTTCACCGTTAAATCGTAGACCCGTGAGAGAGTAGGGTCATTTCTTGTCTCCCTTTCAATGGCAGAATTTGTCACCGGTAGACATTCCACTATGGTAGAGTGGAATATCTCTGCTGGGTCTACTGTAGGTGCCTCTTCTATCGTTGGCAACGGTAGGCGTGATAAATCGTTAGCATTCCCATGCTGTTTTGACCCTTTGTATTCAATGTTGTATTGGTGTGCCCCTAGAAAAAGGGACCACCTCTGTAGTCTTTGTGCCGTCATAATGGGGACACCTTTTTTAGGGTTGAATATGGAGATGAGGGGTTGATGGTCAGTCAGCAAGGTAAACTTTTGTCCGTGTAGGTAATGGTTGAATTTCTTCACTCCCCATACCAGGCTGAGTGCTTCCCTGTCTATCTGGGCATAGTTACGCTCAGCTGAGTTCAATGAGCGTGACGCAAAAGCTATCGGCTGTTCCGAGCCATCAGGGAATCTATGGGATAATACCGCTCCTATGCCGTAAGGGGATGCATCGCACGCCAGTCTGATTGGTAGTGATGGGTTGTAATGAGCCAAAATTTTCTCGGATGTGATTAAGTCTTTACATTTATGGAAGGCACGTTTACAGTCTTCATTCCATTTCCAAATCACTCCTGTCTGTAGAAGATCATTAAGAGGGTGTAGAATAGTTGATAAGTTCGGTAAAAATTTATGATAGTAATTTATTAATCCCAGGAATGACCTTAATTGTGAAACATTTTCAGGTGCTGGGGCTTTTATAACTGCTTCAATTTTTTCAGGTGACTTATGCAACCCTTCCTCATTAATTATGTGGCCACAATATGATATCTGATTTTGGAAAAATTCGCACTTGGGGCGATTTGCTCGTAGGCCCCGTTCTTTCAGCCTAGTGAGCACCTGCTCCAAATTGGCAAGGTGCTCGTTGTCGTTTTCTCCTGTTATAAGGATGTCGTCTAGGTAGCATTGAGTCCCCGGAATCCCTTGCAGGACTTGCTCCATAGCTCTTTGCCAGATAGCTGGAGCTGATGCTATTCCAAAAACCAGTCGATTGTACTGGTACAGGCCTTTGTGTGTGTTTATTGTGAGATACTTTTTAGAGGTCTCCTCAACCTCCATCTGTAGATATGCCTGTGCCAAGTCAATTTTTGTGAAACGTTTCCCTCCGGATAGTGAGGCGAAAATATCTTCTATCCTCGGAAGAGGATACTGTACCGTGTGAAGGACCGGGTTTACAGTCACCTTGAAGTCCCCACAGATGCAAATTTTTTTCTGTTCCTCAGAGTTATTTTTCAATGTTTTTTTCATGACTGGAACGATGGGTGTTGCCCATTCGCTGCAATCTATTTTGGATAATACGCCTGCCTTTTCCAAATTCTTCAGCTCTGCCTCGACTGCCGGATGTATTGCGTATGGCACCGGTCTTGCCTTAAAAAATTTTGGAATTGCTGTATCTTCCACTTTTATTGAGGCGGTGATGCCTTTCAAGGTTCCTAGTTTCTCTTGAAACACTTCTTTGGCGTTGGCCAAGATGTCTTTTAATCGTTCAGCTATGATGTCATCACTTTTTTTCCTTACTGGTTAACGTCAGTGCCTGAATGGAGTGCCAGTCTAAACGTATCTTCCTTATACATTCACGTCCCAACAACGGTGGACCACCATCATGTAGAATGTATAAATACAACTTTTGTATTTCTTTGCCGTTGTATACCACAGGCACCCTTATTTTTCCTTTGGGGTAGACTTTCTGCCCCGTATATGTTTTTAAGATAATGGATGTGTCTTTTAGAGGTATATGCGAAAATAGCCTTTCGTAATCTCGTCGATTTATTACGGTTAGAGCTGATCCTGTATCTAGCTCCATTTTAACTGGGGACCCTGCTATTGTGAGGGTAACCCAAATGGTTTGGTAATCCTCTTTGGCAAGTACAATATGTAATTTGAGACAGCTTAGTCTCTTGTTTCCGGAGTCGCTATCGCTATTCTGGTCTTCGGAGCTATTGTCCGTCATCATTTGTACCTTCCTGTACTTTTCTTTATTGATTTTTTGTTTTCTGTCAGTGGATTTATTTTGTCCAGATTGGCATACTCGTGCAATGTGACCAATCTTACCACATTGCCTGCATGCTTTGCCCTTGAACCAGCAGTCCCTCTGGTTATGGGTGGATCTGCCGCAGCGATAACATCTTCCGAACTCCTGTGTCATTTTATGGGTGCCGAAGTCCTGTGTCTCTTGTTGTATCTCTGCAGCTCCTTTTGCTGCTGCTTCGTATGATACAGCCATACTGAAAGCTTTGTCCAATGTTAAATCTTTTTCAGAAAGCAGTCTTTTTTGTGTTCCTTCACTTAAGAGACCGCAAACAAATTTGTCTCGAAGATAATCCGATAGTCCTGCTCCGAATTGGCAGTACTTTGATAGCTTTCTTAATTCGGTTAGGTAATCAGCGTTACTTTCATTCTTGTGTTGATTTCTCTTGAAGAACTTGAATCGTTCCGCTATCAGCAGCGGTGTTGGGTTTAAATGCTCCTGCAGGGTATCAACAATTTCTTTAAAAGTCTTGTCCTTTGGTTTGGCTGGAGTGATTAAATTTCGTAACAGCCCGTATGTCTTCGCGCCCATTAAGTTCAGAAGTATTGAAGCTTTTTTTTCATCTGTTATTCCATTTGCAGTGCAATAAACCTCTACTCTTTCCACGTATGTGGTCCAATCTTCTATTTCGCCATCAAAAGCCTCAATGTTACCAGATTTAGGCATTTCAGAAAAGATATGGCGCTTCCCGCGCTTTTTTTTTTCTCTGTAGCAACGATATGGCGCTTCCCGCGCTTTCCCGCCGCTGCTACCGATAACAACGCTGTTTTACTCTGGTTTCCGTTTATTCACTGTTGGAGACTCGTTCCCGACGGAGGTCTAAACGCTGACCTGCTTGCCGCGCCGGCCGTCTCTCGAGTGCACCCTCCCAGTCCGTTATTGCTTGCCTCCGATTCCGCTGCCTGTCTCAGCTGTAGAGCCCGCCGCTGGAGCTCCAGCCTGACGCCCAGGAAGGATTAGCGCAGTACCTGTCACCAGCTTGGCCAGCTGGTGAAACCACAGTTTCTCTTACTTCCTTGAGTCTTCTGGACGCTGGAGGAATCGATGTCCTTGAGGTGCTGCCGAATTGCAGGTAAGTCCGTTTCCACTTCGTCGCCACTGTAGTGTCCGTGTGTAGATAAAGACACTGAAGACAGGAGTTGGTTCATAGGTATTTACTAAGCAAGTCGGGGGGGGGTTCTAAAGGATATACACAATACACAGGCTTATATAGCCCAAGTGGCAATTACCGGCATTACGCACACCTGGGGCTCTTAAAGGCACATACACCATAATTGCTCTTAAAGGCACATACACCACAGAGCGTTTTGGACCTTCTGGCATCCTAGGCAGCTCTTGGTCATTTCTTCGATGTCTCCATCGATACCTGGCCACCATACAAACGCCCTAGCTAGGTTCTTCATTTTCACTCCACCCAGATGCCCCTCGTGAAGCTCCTTTAGCACTTTATCCTGGAGTTTGGTTGGAATCACCACTCTGGATCCACACATCAAGGTTCCTCGGCACACTGACAGCTGTTCTCTTCTTTGCGAGAATGCTGGCAACAGTGGTTCGCCATGTGCTGGCCATCCCTTCACTGTTAAATCGTAGACCCGTGAGAGAGTCGGGTCATTTCTCGTCTCCCTTTCAATAGCAGAATTTGTCACTGGTAGACATTCCACTATGGTAGAGTGGAACATCTCTGCTGGGTCTACTGTAGGTGCCTCTTCTACCGTTGGCAACGGTAGGCGCGATAAACCGTCAGCATTCCCATGCAGTTTTGATCCTTTGTATTCTATGTTGTATTGGTGTGCCCCTAGAAAAAGGGACCACCTCTGTAGCCTTTGCGCTGTCATAATGGGAACACCTTTTTTAGGGTTGAATATGGAGATGAGGGGTTGATGGTCAGTCAACAAGGTAAATTTTTGTCCATGTAGGTAATGGTTGAATTTCTTCACTCCCCATACCAGGCTGAGTGCTTCCCTGTCGATTTGGGCATAGTTATGCTCAGCTGAGTTTAATGAGCGTGACGCAAAAGCTATCGGCCGCTCTGAGCCATCAGGGAATTTATGGGGTAATACTGCTCCTATGCCGTAAGGGGATGCATCGCACGCCAGTCTGATTGGCAGTGATGGGTTGTAATGAGCCAAAACTTCTTCGGATGTGATTAAGTCTTTGCATTTATGGAAGGCACGTTTACAGTCTTCGTTCCATTTCCAAATCACTCCTGTTTGTAGAAGTTCATTAACAGGGTGTAGAAGAGTTGATAAGTTCGGTCAAAATTTATAATAGTAATTTATTAATCCCAGGAACGACCTTAATTGTGAAACATTTTCAGGTGCTGGGGCTTTTATGACCGCTTCAATGTTTTCAGGTGACTTATGCAACCCTTCTTTGTTAATTATATGGCCACAATATGATATCTGATTTTGGAAAAATTCGCACTTGGGGCGATTTGCTCGTAGGCCCCGTTCTTTCAGCCTAGTGAGCACCTGCTCCAAATTGGCAAGGTGCTCGTTGTCGTTTTCTCCTGTTACAAGGATGTCGTCTAGGTAGCATTGAGTCCCCGGAATCCCTTGCAGGACTTGCTCCATAGCTCTTTGCCAGATAGCTGGAGCTGATGCTACTCCAAAAACCAGTCAATTGTACTGGTACAGGCCTTTGTGTGTGTTTATCGTGAGATACTTTTTAGAGGCCTCCTCAACCTCCATCTGTAGATATGCCTGTGCCAAGTCAATTTTGGTGAAACGTTTCCCTCCGGATAGTGAGGCGAAAATATCTTCTATCCTCGGAAGAGGATACTGTACTGTGTGAAGGACCGGGTTTACAGTCACCTTGAAGTCACCACAGATGCGAATTTTTCTCTGTTCTTCAGATTTATCTTTATTCAATGCTTTTTTCATGACTGGAACGATGGGTGTTGCCCATTCGCTCCAATCTATTTTGGATAATACGCCTGCTTTTTCCAAATTCTCCAGCTCTGCCTCGACTGCTGGACGTATTGCGCATGGCACCGGTCTTGCCTTAAAAAATTTGGGAATTGCTGCATCTTCCACTTTTATTGAGGCGGTTCCTAGTTTCTCTTGAAACACTTCTTTGGCGTTGGCCAAGATGTCTTTTAATCGTTCAGGTATGATGTCATCATTGTTTTTTCCCTTACTGGTCACCGTCAGTGCCTGAATGGAGTGCCAGTCTAAACGTATTTTTCTGATCCATTCACGTCCCAACAACGGTGGACCACCATCTTGTAGAATGTATAAATACAGCTTTTGTATTTCTTTGCCGTTGTATACCACAGGCACCCTTATTTTGCCTTTGGGGTATACTTTCTGCCCCGTATATGTTTTTAAGATAATGGATGTGTCTTGTAGAGGTATATGCGAAAATAGCCTCTCATAATCCCGTTGATTTATTACGGTTAGAGCTGATCCTGTATCTAGCTCCATTTTAACTGGGGACCCTGCTATTGTAAGGGTAACCCAAATGGTTTGGTAATCATCTTTGGCAAGTATATTATGTAATTTGAGACAGCTTAGTCTCTTGTTTTTGAAGTTGCTATCGATCTTCTGGTCTTCGGAGCTACTGCCTGTCATCATTTGTACCTTCCTGTACTTTTCTTTATTGATTTTTTTTCTGTCTGTGGATTTATTTTGTCCAGATCGGCATATCCGTGCAATGTGTCCAATCTTTCCGCATTGCCTGCATGCTTTGTCCTTGAACCAGCAGTCCCTCTGGTTATGGGTGGATCTGCCGCAGCGATAACATCTTTCGAAACCCTGTGTCATTTCATGGGTGCTGAAGTCCTGTGTCTTTTGTTGTATCTCTGCAGCTCCTTTTGCTGCTGCTTCGTATGATACAGCCATACTGAAAGCTTTGTCCAATGTTAAATCTTTTTCAGAAAGCAGCCTTTTTTGTGTTCCTTCACTTAAGAGACCGCAAACGAATTTGTCTCGAAGATAATCTGATAGTCCTGCCCCGAATTGGCAGTACTTTGATAGCTTTCTTAATTCGGTTAGGTAATCAGCGTTACTTTCATTTTTGTGTTGATTTCTCTTGAAGAACTTGAATCGTTCCGCTATCAGCAGCGGTGTTGGGTTTAAGTGCTCCTGCAGGGTATCAACAATTTCTTTAAAATTCTTGTCCTTTGGTTTGGCTGGAGTGATTAAATTTCGTAACAGCCCGTATGCCTTTGCGCCCATTAAGTTCAGAAGTACTGAAGCTTTTTTTTCATCTTCTATTCCATTTGCAGTGCAATATACTTCTACTCTTTCCACGTATGTGGTCCAATCCTCTATTTCGCTATCAAAAGCATCAATATTGCCAGACTTAGGCATTTCAGAAAAGATATGGCGCTTCCCGCGCTTTTTTTCCTTTTCTGTAGCAAAGATATGGCGCTTTCCCGCCGCTGCTGCCGATAACGACGCTGTTTACTGCGGTTCCCGTTCTTTTTTTTTTTTTCTTTTTTCTTTACTGTTGGAGACTCGTTCCCGCCGGAGTTTCTCTCCAGGTCTGAACGCTGACCTGCTTGCCGCACCGGCCGTCTCCCGAGTGCTCCCTCCCAGTCCGTTATTGCTTGCCTCTGATTTCGCTGCCTGTCTCAGCTGTAGAGCCAGCCGCTGGAGCCCCAGCCTGACACCCAGGAAGGATTAGCACAGTACCTGCCACCAGCTTGGCCAGCTGGTGAAAGCACAGCTTCTCTCACTTCTTTGAGTCTTCTGGACGGCCGAGGAATCGATGTCCTTGAGGTGCTGCCGAATTGCAGGTAAGTCCGTTTCCACTTCGTCGCCACTGTAGTGGCCGTGTGTTGATAAAGACACTGAAGACAGGAGTTGGTTCATAGGTATTTACTAAGCAAAGTCTGGGGGGGGGTTTCTAACGGATATACACAATACACAGGCTTATATAGCCCGAGTGGCAATTACCGGCATTACAGCACACCTGGGGCTCTTAAAGGCACATACACCACAGGAACTAGATGTAATATCTCCAAGTTTGCAGACGACACAAAGCTGGGTGGGCGTGTGTGCTGTGAGGAGGATGCCGAGAAACTCCAGGATGATTTGGACAGGTTGGGTGATTGGGCAGAAGCATGGCAGATGCAATATAGTGGATAAATGCGAGGTTATCCACTTTGGTGTCAAAAACAGGAAGGCAGATTATTATCTGAAGGGCAATAGATTGGGAGAAGGGGAAGTGCAACAAGACCTGGGTGTCCTTGTGCACCAGTCGCTGAAGGTAAGCATGCAGGTGCAGCAGGCAGTTATGAAGGCAAATGGTATGTTGGCCTTTGTAGTGAGAGGGTTTGAGTACAGGAACAAGGATGTCTTGCTGCAGTTGTACAGGTCCTTGGTGAGACCTCATCTTGAGTATTGTGTGCAGTTTTGGTCGCCTTATCTGAGGAAGGATGTTCTTGCCATGGAAGGAGTTCAGCGAAGATTCACCAGGCTGATACCTGGGATGGCAGGAATGACGTATGAGGAGAGATTGGGTCGATTCGACTTGTACTCGCTGGAGTTTAGAAGAATGAGAGGGGATCTCATTGAAACTTATAAAATTCTGATAGGACTGGACAGACTAGATGCAGGAAGGATGTTCCCGATGGTCGGGGAGTCCAGAACCGGTGTCACAGTCTAAGGATAAGGGGTAAGCCATTTAGGACAGAAATGAGGAGGAATTTCTTCACCCAGAGAGTGGTGAACCTGTGGAATTCTCTACCACAGAAGGCAGTAGAGGCCAATTCATTAAATATATTCAAGAAGGAGTTGGATATATTTCTTAAGGCTAAAGGGATCAAGGGGTATGGGGAGAAAGCAGGGACAGGGTACTGAATTTGGATGATCAGCCATAATCGCATTGAATGGCGGAGCAGGCTCGAGGGGCCGAATGGTCTGCTCCTATCTTCTATGTTTCTATGTACATGTGTCACTGAAAGTGAATGTGTAGGTGCAGCAAGCCATTCGGAAGGCAAATGGTATGCTAGCCTTCATTACAAGAGGATTTGAGTACAGGAGTAAAGAAGTCTTACTCCAATTATATAGGGCCTTGGTGAGACCACACCTGGAGTACTGTGTACAATTTTGGTCTCCTTACCTAAGGAAGGATATACTTGCCATAGAGGGAGTGCAACGAAAGTTCACGAGATTGATCCCTGGGATGGCGGGACTGTCGTATGAGAAGAGATTGAGGAAACTATGCCTGTATTCTGTTGAATTCAGAAGAATGAGAGGGGATCTCATTGAAGCATACAAAATTATTACAGGGTGAATGCTGGGAGAATGTTTCCTTTGGCTGGGGAGTCTAGAACCATAGCCTGAGGATAAAGGGTAGGCCATTCAGGACTGAGATGAGGAGAAATTTCTTCACACAGTGGGTGGTGAATCATTGGAATTCTCTACCCTAGAGGGCTGTGGAGGCTCAGTCAGTGGGTATATTCAAAACAGAAGTCGATAGATTTCTGACTACTAAAGGCATCAAGGGATATGGCGATAGGGCCGGTGAATGGAGTTAGAGTCATAGTTATACAGCACAGAAAGAGGCACTTTGGCCCATCGTGTCTGCGCCGGCCATCAAGCCCTGTCTATTGTAATCCCATTTTCCAGCACTTGGTCCGTAGCCTTGAATGCTATGGCATTTCAGTCGCTCATCTAAATGCTTTCTTGAATGTTGAGGGTTCCTGCCTCTCCCACCCTTTCAGGCAGTGAGTTCCAGATTCCAACCACCCTCTGGGTGAACAAGTTTTCCCTCAAATTCCCTCTAAACCTCCTGCCCCTTACTTTGAATCTATGCCCCCTGGTTATTGCCCCCTCTACTAATGGGAAAAGTTTATTTCTATCTACCCTATCTATGCCCTCATAATTTTGTACACCTCAATCAGGTCCCCCCTCAGCCTTCTCTGCCCTAAGGAAAACAACCCCAGCCTGTCCAGTCTCTCTTCATAGTTGAAGCACTCCAGCCCAGGTAACATCCTGGTGAATCTCCTCTGCGCCCTCTAACGCAATCACATCCTTCCTAAAGTGTGGCGACCAGAACTGCACACAGTATTCCAGCTGTGACCTAACTAGCGTTTTGTACAGCTCCATCATAACCTCCCTGCTCTTATATTCTATGGCTCGGCTAATGCAGTCAAGTATCCCATATGCCTTCTTAACCACCTTATCTACCTGTCCTGCTGCCTTCAGGGATCTATGTACATGTGCACCAAGATCCCTCTGATCCTCTGTCCTTCCTAGGGTCCTACCATTCATTGTGTATTCCCTTGCCTTGTTAGTCCTCCCAAAATGCATCACCTCACACTTTTCAGGGTTAAATTCCATTTGCCACTGTTCTGCCCATCTAACCAACCCGTTTATATTGTCCTGTAGCCTGAGGCTTCCCTCCTCGCTATTTACCACTCCACCAATTTTCGTGTCATCTGTGAACTTACTGATCATACCTCCTACATTCATATCTAAATCATTAATGTACACTACAAACAGCAAGGGACCCAGCACCGATCCCTGCGGTACACCACTGGACACAGGCTTCCAGTCACAAAATCAAGCTTCGACCATCACCCTCTGCCTTCTGCCACTAAGCCAATTTTGGATCCAATGTTGCAAATTGCCCTGGATCCCATGGGCTCTTACCTTCTTGACCAGTCTCCCATGTGGGACTTTGTCAAAAGCCTTACTGAAGTCCATGTAGACTACATCAACTGCACTACCCTCATCCACACACCTAGTCACCTCCTTGAAAAATTCAATCAAATTAGACATGATCTTCCCTTGACAAAGCCATGCTGACTATCCTTGATTAATCCTTGCCTCTCCAAGTGGAGACTAATTCTGTCCCTCAGAATTTTTTCCAATAATTTCCCTACCACTGATGTTGGGCTCACTGGCCTGTAATTCCCTGGTTTATCCCTACTACCCTTCTTGAATAATGGTACTACGTTAGCTGTCCTCCACTCTGTCACCTCCATGATCTCATTGAATGGCAGAGCAGGCTCAAAGGGCCGAATGGCCTACTCCTGCTCCTATTTCTTATGTTCTTATGCACTAGAGAGGGTACAGAGGATGTTGCGAGGACTGGAGAATTTTAACAGGAACGATTGGAAAGGCTGGGGTTTTCTTTGGAACAGAGGAGGTTGAGTCGAGACTTACATAGATACATAGATACATAGAAGATAGGAGCAGGAGTAGGCCATTCGGCCCTTCGTGCCTGCTCCGCCATTTAATGAGATCATGGCTGATCCTTTAATTCAGTATCCCGTCCCCGCCTTCTCTCCGTAACCCTTAACCCCTTTTGCCCGTAGAAATATATCTAATTCCCTCTTAAATATATTTAATGAGCTGGCATACACTGCCCTCTGTGGCAATGAGTTCCACAGGTTCACCACTCTCTGAGTGAAGAAATTCCCCCTCATCTCTGTCCTAAATGGTTTAGCCCTTATCCTTAAATTATGTCCTCTAGTTCTGTTCTCACCCGCCAAGGGAAACATTCCTTCTGCATCCAGTCTGTCTAGACCTGTCAGAATTTTATACACTTCTATGAGGTCCCCTCTCAATCTTCTAAACTCCAGTGTGTACATCCCTAAACTACATAGTCTCTCCTCATAGGTCATTCCCGCCATTCCTGGTATCAGCCTGGTGAATCGCCGCTGCACCCCCTCCATGGCAAGAACATCCTTCCTCAGATGAGGCGACCAAAACTGTACACAGTACTCGAGGTGTGGTCTCACCAGTGCCCTGTACAGCTGCAGCAAGGTATCCCTGTTCCTGTATTCTAACCCTTTTGCTATGAAGGCCAGCATACCGTTTGCCTTCTTGACCGCCTGTTGCACCTGCATGCTCGCCTTCAGTGACTGGTGTACAAGAACACCCAGGTCTCTCTGTACTTCCCCCTCTCCCAATCTATTGCCATTTAAATAATAATTTGCCCTCCCGTTCCTGCACCCAAGGTGGATAACTTCGCACTTGTCCACATTATAGTGCATCTGCCATTTATCCGCCCAATCGCCCAGTCTGTCCAAATCGCTCTGGAGCTTCCTGGTCTCTTCCTCTGAGCCCACCCCCCCTCCTAGTTTAGTGTCGTCTGCAAATTTGGAAATGCTGCATCCGACTCCCTGATCCAGGTCATTAATGTAAATTGTGAACAGCTGGGGGCCCAGGACAGATCCCTGTGGTACCCCACTTGTTACTGCCTGCCATTCAGAAAATGAGCCGTTTATTCCAACTCTCTGTTTTCTATCTGACAGCCAGTTCCCTATCCACGCCAAAACTTTCCCCTTTATCCCATGAGCCTCAATTTTCCATGCTAATCTTTTATGTGGGACCTTATCGAAGGCCTTTTGGAAGTCCAGGTACACCACATCTACTGGCTCTCCCCCATCTATTCTACCAGTTACTCCCTCAAAAAATTCCAATAGATTAGTCAAGCACGATTTACCCTTTGTAAATCCATGTTGACTCTGTCCTATCCTGTCCCCATTTGCTAAGTGCTCCGCTATTTCATCCTTAATGATGGACTCCAGCATTTTGCCCACAACTGATGTAAGGCTTACAGGTCTGTAATTACCTGCTTTTTCCCTACCCCCCTTTTTGAATAGTGGGGTAACGTTAGCTACCCTCCAATCCATCGGCACTGTTCCCGAGTCTAATGAATTCTGAAAAATCATCCTTAGTGCATCCGCTATCTCTAGGGCCACCTCCTTCAGTACCCTAGGATGCATGTTATCAGGCCCTGGGGATTTGTCCACCTTCAATCCCTTTAGCTTCCTTAACACCATATCCTTAGAGATATTGATTTGCGTCAGTTCCTCCTTTGCCAATGTCCCTATTTTTCCCGATATCCCAGGGAGGTTTTTTGTGTCTTCCTTCGTAAAGACTGACCCAAAGTATGCATTTAGTTGATCTGCCATTTCCTTATTTCCCATTATATATTCCCCCGTATCTGACTGCAATGGACCAACTTTGGTTTTCACCAGTCTTTTCCTTTTGATATACTTATAAAAGCTTTTGGAGTTAGTTTTTATATTTTCCGCCAGCTTGTTTTCGTAAGCTATTTTGCCCCTCTTGATTATGCCCTTTGCCCTCCTTTGCTCTATCTTAAACTGTTCCCAATCTTCCGCTCTGGCGCTTTTTTTGGCTATTTTATACGCCCTATCTTTGGATTTTATGCTGTCTCTAATTTCCCCTGTTATCCACGGTTGAGTCACCTTTTTAGATTTCCTTTTATGCCAGATTGGTATAAACAATTTTTGCAATTTTGTCATTCTATCTTTAAATGTTTGCCATTGTTTATCTACCTCCAGTCCTCCCAGGAACGTTGTCCAATCAGACCTACTCAGTTCCCGTCTCATGGCATCATAATTCCCCTTGTTTAAATTCAGGACCTTAGTCTCTGAGTCAATTTCTTCGCTCTCCATTTCGAGTGAGAAATCGATCATGTTATGATCGCTCTGACCCAAGGGTCCCCGTACAACAAGATTACTGATTAGTCCCTTCTCATTGCACAGTACCCAGTCCAATATAGCCTGTTCCCGAGTTGGTTCCTCGACATATTGATCCAGATAACCATCCCTCAAACACTCAAGGAATTCCTCCTCCTCATTATTTTTACTGATTAGGCTAGTCCAATCTATATGTAAGTTAAAGTCACCTATGATGACAGCTGTGCTCTTATTGCACGCTTCTCTAATTTCCCTCGTGATGCCCTCCCTAACCTCTATTTTACTATTTGGAGGCCTATATACCACTCCTATTAATGTTTTTCGCCCCTCGCTATTTCTTAGCTCCACCCATATAGATTCTGTATTAACTGAGTTAATATCCTTCCTTTCAATTGCATTTATCCCCTCTTTTACTTGATTGACTTTTTTTTACATTCATTCCTCTGATGTGGGTGTCGCTCTCAAGCGCAGCATTTTTTGTCTAGTTGCCCTGGAGAAGGTGGTGGTGGGTGGCTGCCTTGAACCGCTGCAGTCCGTGTGTTGAAGTGCTGTTAGGGAGCGAGTTCCATGATTTTCACCCAGCGACGATGAAGGAACGGCGATATACTTCCAAGTTCAGATGGTGTGTGACTTGGAGCAGAACTCGGAGGTGGTGGTGTTCCCATGTGCCTGCTACCCTTGTCTTTCTAGGTGGTAGAGGTCACGGGTTTGGGAGGTGCTGCCAAAGGAGCCTTGGCGAGTTGCTGCAGTGCATCTTGTAGATGGTACACACTGCAGCCATGGTGCGCTGGTGGTGGAGGGAGTGAATGTTTAAGGTGGTGGATGGGGTGCCAATCAAGCGGGCTGCTTTGTGCTGGATGGTGTCGAGCTTCTTGAGTGTTGTTAGAGCTGCACACATCCATACAAATGGAGAGTATTCCATCACACTCCTTACTTGTGCCTTGTAACTGGTGGAAAGGCTTTGGGGAATCAGGAGGTGAAACACTCGCTGCAGAATACCTAGCCTCTGACCTGTTCTTGTTGCCACAGTATTTATGTGGCTGGTCTAGTTAAGGTTCTGGTCAATGGTGACCCCCAGAATGTTGATGGTGGGGGATTCGGCGATGGTAATGCCGTTGAATATCAAGGGGCGGTGGTTAGACTCTCACTTGTTGGAGATAGTCATTGCCTGACACTTGTGTGGAGCGACTGTTACCTGCCACTTATTAGCCCAAGCCTGAATGCCGTCCAAGTCTTGTTACATGCGGGCATGGACGGCTTCATTATCTGAGGAGTTGCGAAGGGCACTGAACACTGTGCAGTCATCAGCGAACATACCCATTTCTGACCTTATGTTGGAGGGAAGGTCATTGATGAAGCAACTGAAGATGGTTAGGCCTAGGACACTGCCCTGAGGAACTCCTGCAGCGATATCCTGGGGCTGTGATGATTGACCATCAATCACCACAACCATCTTCCTTTGCTAGGTATGACTCCAGCCAGTGGAGAGTTTTCCCCGTGATTCCCATTGACTTCAGTTTTAGTAGGGCTCCTTGATGCCAAACTCGATCAAATGCTGCCTTGATGTCGAGGGCAGTCACTCTCACCTCACCTCTGGAATTCAGCTCCTTTGTCCATGTTTGAACCAAGGCTGTAATTGTGAACTGGGCAGCAGTGATCAGGCTATTAGTGAGTAAGTGCCACTTGATAGCACTGTCGACGACACCTTCCATCACTTTGCTGATAATTGAGAGTAGACTGAAGGGGCGGTAATTTGATGGATTGGATTTGTCCTGCTTTTTGTGGACAGGACATGTACCTGGGCAATTTTCCACATTGTCGGATAGATGCCAGTGTTGTAGCTGTACTGGAACAGCTTGGCTAGAGGCACGGCTAGTTCTGGAGCACAAGTCTTCAGCACGATAGCCGGGATGTTGTCAGGGCCCATAGCCTTTGCTGTATCCAGTGCACTCAGCCGTTTCTTGACATCACATGGAGTGAATCGAAGTGGCTGAAGAATGGCTTCTGTGATGGTGGGGACCTCACTAGGAGGCCGAGATGTATCATCCACTCGGCGCTTCTGGCTGAAGATGATTGCAAACACTTCGGCCTTGTCTTTTACATTCACATGCTGGGCTCCGCCATCATTGAGGATGGAGATATTCATGGAGCCTCCTCCTGTTAGTTGTTTAATGATCCACCACCATTCACGACTGGATGTGGCAGGACTGCAGAGCTTTGATCTGCTCTGTTGATTCTGGGATCGCTTCGTCCTGTCTATAGCATGCTGCTTCCGCTTTTCAGCATGCATGTGGTCCTGTGTTGCAGCTTCCCCAGGTTGGCACCGCATTTTTAAGTACGCCTGGTGCTGCTCCCAGCATGCTCTTCTACACTCCTTATTGAACCAGGGTTAGTCCCCTGACTTGATGGTAATGGTAGAGTGAGGGATATGCTGGGCCATGAGGTTACAGATTGTGGTGGAATACAGTTCTGCTGCTGCTGATGGCCCACAGCGCCTCTTGGATGCCCAGTTTTGAGCTGCTAGATCTGTTCTGAATTTATCCCATTTAGTGCGGTGGAGGGTGTCCTCGGTGTGAAGACTTTGTTTCCACAATGACTGTGCGGTGTTCACTGCTACCAATGCTGTCATGGACAGATGCATCTGGTCATCTTCCAAAAGTCGATAGACTCTGGAACAGTACCCATGGATTGGCGGGTAGCTAATGTTACCCCACTGTTCAAAAAAGGTGGTAGAGAGAAAACGGGGAATTACAGACCGGTAAGCCTGACATCGATAGTGGGGAAAAAGCTAAATCCATTATAAAGGATGTAATAGCAGAGCACTTGGAAAAAAGTGACCGGATCGGACAAAGTCAACGTGGATTTACAAAAGGTAAATCGTGCTTGACTGATCTACTGGAATTTTTTGAGGATGCAACTGGTAAAATAGATAAGGGAGAGCCAGTGGATGTGTTGTATTTGGACTTTCAGAAGGCTTTCGATAAGGTCCTGCATAAGAGATTAGCATGTAAAGTTAAGGCACATGGGATTGGGGGCAAGGTATTGACTTGGATAGAGAACTGGTTGGCAGACAGAAAGTAAAGAGTTGGAATAGACGGTTCTTTTTCCGAGTGGCAGGCAGTGACTAGTGGGGTACCGCAGGGATCGGTCCTTGGACCCCAGCTATTCACAATATAAATGATCCAGACGAGGGAACTAGATGTAATATCTCCAAGTTTGCAGATGACACAAAGCTGGGTGGGCGTGTGTGCTGTGAGGAGGATGCCAAGAAACTCCAGTATGATTTGGACAGGTTGGGTGATTGGGCAGAAGCATGGCAGATGCAATATAACGTGGATAAATGCGAGGTTATTCACTTTGGTGTCAAAAACAGGAAGGCAAATTATTATCTGAATGGCAATAGATTGGGAGAAGGGGAAGTGCAACGAGACCTGGGAGTCCTTGTGCACCAGTCGCTGAAGGTAAGCATGCAGGTGCAGCAGGCGGTTAAGAAGGCAAATGGTATGTTGGCCTTCGTAGCGAGAGGGTTTGAGTACAGGAACAAGGATGTCTTGCTGCAGTTATACAGGTCCTTGGTGAGACCACACCTTGAGTACTGTGTGCAGTTTTGGTCGCCTTATTTGAGGAAGGATGTTCTTGCCATGGAAGGAGTGCAGCGAAGATTCACCAGGCTGATACCTGGGATGGCAGGAATGACGTATGAGGAGAGATTGGGTCGATTGGGCTTGTACTTGCTGGAGTTTAGAAGAATGAGAGGGGATCTCATTGAAGCTTATAAAATTCTGTCAGGCCTGGACAGACTAGATGCAGGAAGGATGTTCCCGATGGCCGGGGAGTCCACAACCAGGGGTCACAGTCTAAGGATAAGGGGTAAGCCATTTAGGACAGAAATGAGGAGGAATTTCTTCACCCAGAGAGTGGTGAACCTGTGGAATTCTCTACCACAGAAGGCAGTAGAGGCCAATTCATTAAATATATTCAAGAAGGAGTTGGATATATTTCTTAAGGCTAAAGGGATCAAGGGATATGGGGAGAAGGCAGGGACAGGGTACTGAGTTTGGATGATCAGCCATGATCTCATTGAATGGCGGAGCAGGCTCGAGGGGCCGAATGGCCTACTCCTGCTCCTATCTTCTATGTTTCTCTGTGCGACAGGTAGATTGGTGAGGACGAGGTCAAGTCGGTTTTTCCCTTGTGTTGGTTGTTTCACCACCTGCTACAGGCCCAGTCTGGCAGTTCTGTCCTTCAGGACTTGGCCAGCTCAGCCAGTGATGGTCCTGCCAAATCACTCTTGGTGATGGTTATTGAAGTCCCCCACCCAGAGTATATTCTGTGCCCTCGCTATACTCACTGCCTCTTCAAAGAGGTGTTCAACATGGAGGCGTTCTTAGGCAGTCCCTCGGAACCGAGGATGACTTGCTTCCACATTAAAAATGAGTTCTCAGGTGACTGATGAGTCCAATGTGGGACCTACAGTCTCTGTCACAGGTGGGACAGACGGTGGTTGAAGGGCCGGGTGGGTGGGGTGCTTGGGCTTGGCTTGCGCTTGCTCCCAGCGAAGAGACTCGAGGTGTTCGGTGCCTGCCCGGATGCTTCTCCTCCACTTTGTGCAGTCTTGAGCCAGGGATTCCCAGGTGTCAGTGGGGATGTTGCACTTTTTCAAGGAGGCTTTGAGGGTGTCCACCTGCGACTCTCTTGCCGTGTCGGAGCTCCGAGTAGAGCGCTTGTTTTGGGAGTCTCGTATTGGGCATACGGACAATGTGACCCGTCTATCGGAGCTGATCGAGCGTGGTCAAAGCTTCGATGCTGGGGATGTTGGCCTGAACGAGAACACTGACGTTACTGATTCATCAGTTGAGGGAGGGCGGTAGGTGTTAATCAGCAGGAGGTTTCCTTGCCCAGGCATGACCTGAGGCCATGAGACTTCATGGGGTCCTGAATCAATGTTGAGGACTCCCAGGGCCACTCCTATACCCAGGGATGGTGATGGAGGAGACTGGGACGTTGGCTGAAAGGTCTGATTCTGCGAGTTTGACTATGTCAGGCTGTTTCTTGACTAGTCTGTGGGACAGCTCTCCCTATTTGGGCACAAGTCCCCAGATGTTAGCAAGGTCGACTTTCCAGGGGCGACTGGGCTGCGTGTGCCTTTGTCGTGTCCGGAGCGTAGGTCAATGCCGGGTGGTCCCTCCGGTTTTATTCTTAGTATAATTCTTGGTAACGGTTTGGTACAACTGAGTGGCTTGCTTGGCCATTTCAGGGGCAATTCCGAGTCAATCACATTGCTGTGGACCTGGAGTTCCATATCGGCCAGACCGGGTAAGGGTGGCAGATTTCCTTCCTGAAAGGACATTAGTGAACCAGATGGGTTTATGACAATCCAGTAGTTTCATGGTCGCCATTACTGACAGTAGCTTTTTATTTGCGATTTATTTAATTACTGAATTTAAATTCTCTGCACTCCTCCAATCCTGGACTCTTGCACATCCCAGATTTTAATCGCTCCACCATTGGCGGCTGTGCCTTCAGCTGCCTGGGCCCTAAGCTCTTGAATTCTCTACCGAAACCTTCCAGCCTCTCGACCTCTCTCTCCTCCTCTAAGACGCTCCTTAAAACCTACCTCTTTGACCAAGCTTTTGGCCGCCTGTCCTAATATTACCTTATGTGACTCGGTGTCAAATTTTGTTTCAGATTGATGGCGATTGGCAGAAGAAGCAGAGGTGACATGAACTAAATCTTTTGAAGAGCAAGTTGTTGTGATCTGGAATGTACTGCTAGCGCTGCTCTGAACCGCCTTGGGACGTTTTACTAAGTTAAAGGTGCAATATAAATGCAAGTTGTTGTTGTTGAAGAGTGATCTCAGACTGGGAACCGGGGAGGCTCCGCCCACAGAAACACGATCCCGGCAGTTTGAATCAGGAAGGACTGAAACTGAATCATGGCTTCCAGACACAAGGCGGAGAGTTTCACAGAGGATTTAAACTGTCCCATTTGTCTGGATTTCTTCACCGATCCGGTAATACTGGAGTGTGGGCACAACTTCTGCCGCTCCTGTATCGCACAGTATTGGGAAAAGAAGGAGATAAACTCCTGCCCGGAATGTAGAGAGGAGTTTCCGGAAATAAACCTCAGAGCCAGTCGGGTCTTAGCTAGCCCGGCTGAGAGAGCGCAAAAATTAAACCTGAAACCGAAAGAGAAGGAAAGTAAACTTCACTGTGAAGAACATCAGGAAGAATTGAAGCTGTTTTGTGAAACTGACAAGAAATTGATCTGTCTTGTTTGCAGAGATGCGCGGGAACACAGAGAGCACCGCTTCAAGCCCATTAAAGAAGCTGTTGGAATCTACAAGGTAAAAGGGAACAGATTTGATCACCTGATTATTTCATCACATTTTCATGGTCTAACACTTTTATTCTGTGATTTTCATCCCAATCCCAGGGTCAGCTGAAATCTTCCTTACATTCTCTCACAAGGAAGAAATCGGCAGTTCTAGAAACGGAATTAAAACAGAAACAGCAGATTTCCACAGTTAGGGTAAGGTCTCCCTGTGCTGATTTTCTGGGATCTCGGTTAGTTTTGTTCTCTTTATCGCGGTGCATTAATTATGTTTCACATTTCACTTGGTAGGAACAGTCGAGCAGTCTGCAGACACGCATCACATCCGAGTTCGCTAAAATGCACCAGATTCTCAGTGAGAAAGAGCAGCGTTTAATCAGAGATCTCAGGGAACAAGAGGGGAAGGTTCTAAAAACAATGGAGAAAAACCTTCAAGAAATTCAAGAGAATTTAAATTCTATTCAGGAGAAACTCTCAAAGTTGGAGAAACAGATGGAGCAAAAAGATGGGCTGACATTTCTGAAGGTGAGGATTATATTGCGGGTCAGTTCAGTGAAACTTCACACAGTCACAAAATAACCGATGATAACTGAAATAAATGCAGCATTTGCTGAATAATTCATAGAAACATAGAAGATAGGAGCAGGAGTAGGCCATTCGGCCCCTCGAGCCTGCTCCACCATTCAATGCGATCATGGCTGATCATCCAAATTCAGTACCCGGTCCCTGCTTTCTCCCCATACCCCTTGATCCCTTTAGCCTTAAGAAATATATCCAACTCCTTCTTGAATATATTTAACGTATTGGCCTCTACTGCCTTCTGTGGTAGAGAATTCCACAGGTGCACCACTCTCTGGGTGAAGAAATTCCTCCTCATTTCTGTCCTAAATGGCCTACCCCTTATCCTTAGACTGTGACCCCTGGCTCTGGACTCCCCGACCATCGGGAACATCCTTCCTGCATCTAGTCTGTCCAGTCCTGTCAGAATTTTATAAGTTTCAATGATATCCCCTCTCATTCTTCTAAACTCCAGCGAATATAAGCCCAATCGACCCAATCTCTCTTCATACGTCATTCCTGCCATCCCAGCTATCAGCCTGGTGAATCTTCGCTGAACTCCTTCCATGGCAAGAACATCCTTCCTCAGATAAGGCGACCAAAACTGCACACAATACTCGAGATGTGGTCTCACCAAGGCCCTGTATAACTGCAGCAAGACATCCTTGTTCCTGTACTCAAACCCTCTCGCTACGAAGGCCAACATGCCATTTGCCTTCTTAACCGCCTACTGCACCTGCATGCTTACCTACAGCGACTGGTGCACAAAGACACCCAGGTCTCGTTGCACTTCCCCTTTTCCCAATCTATTGCCATTCAGATAATCTGCCTTCCTGTTTTTGCCACCAAAGTGGATAACCTCACATTTATCTACGTTATATTGCATCTGCCATGCTTTTGCCCAATCACCCAACCTGTCCAAATCATCCTGGAGTTTCTCGGCATCCTCCTCACAGCACACACGCCCACCCAGCTTTGTGTCGTCTGCAAATTTGGAGATATTACATTTAGTTCCCTTGTTTAAATCATTAATATATATTGTGACTAGCTGGGGTCCAAGGACCGATCCCTGCGGTACCCCATTTTATACTGGCATGGGTGGAAGATTGGCTATCTAACAGAAAAGAAAGAGTTGGGATAAATGGTACGTTCTCGGGCTGGCAATCAGTAACTAGTGGTGTTCCGCAGGGGTCAGTGCTGGGACCCCAACTCTTTAGAATCTATATTAATAATTTGGAGGAAGGGACCGAGTGCAACATATCCAAGTTTGCCAACGATACAAAGATGGGAGGGAAAGCAATGAGTGAGGAGGACATAAAAAACCTGCAAAAGAACATAGACAGGCTAAGTGAGTGGGCAGAGCTTTGGCAGATGGAATATAATATTGGAAAGTGTGAGGTTATGCAGTTTGGCAGAAAAAATCAAAGAGCAAGTTATTATCTAAATGGAGAGAAACTGCAAAGTGCTACAGTACAAAGGGATCTGGGGTTCCTGGTGCATGAAACACAAAAAGTTAGTATGCAGGTGCAGCAGGTGATCAGGAAGGCCAATGGAGTCTTGGCTTTTATTGCAAGGGGGATGGAGTATAAAAACAGGGAAGTCTTGCTGCAGTTATACAGGGTATTGGTGAGGCCACACCTGGAATACTGCGTGCAGTTTTGGTTTCCATATTTAAGAAAAGATATACTTGCACTCGAGGCGGTTCAGAGAAGGTTCACTCGGCTGATTCCGGAGATGAGGGGGTTGACGTATGAGGAAAGGTTGAGTAGGTTGGGCCTCTACTCATTGGAGTTCAGAAGAATGAGAGGCGATCTTATCGAAACATAAGATTGTGAGGGGGCTTGATCGGGTGGATGCGGTGAAAATGTTTCCACTGATGGGTGAGACTAGAACTAGTGGGTATAATCTTCGAATAAGGGGCTGCCCTTTCAAAACTGAGATGAGGAGAAACTTCTTTACTCAGAGGGTGGTGAATCTATGGAATTTGCTACCCCAGAGAGCTGTGGAAGCTGCAACATTAAATAAATTTAAAACGGAGATAGACAGTTTCCTAGCCGATAAGGGAATTGGGGATTATGGGGAGAGGGCAGGGAAGTGGACGTGAGTCTAGGTTCGGATCAGCCATGCTCCTATTGAATGGCGGAGCAGGCCCGAGGGGCCATATGGCCTACTCCTGCTCCTACTTCTTATGTTCTTATGTCACTGCCTGCCACTCGGAAAAAGACCCGTTTATTCCAACTCTTTGCTTTCTGTCTGCCAACCAGTTCTCTATCCAAGTCAATGCTCTGCCCCCAATCCCATGTGCCTTAACTTTACACGCTAATCTCTTATGCGGGACCTTATCGAAAGCCTTCTGAAAGTCCAAATACACCACATCCACTGGTTGTCCCTTATCTATTTTACCAGTTACATCCTCAAAAAATTCCAGTAGATTGGTCAAGCACGATTTACCTTTTGTAAATCCATGTTGACTTTGTCTGATCCTGTCACTGTTTTCCAAGTGCTCTGCTATTACATCTTTTAAAATGGACTCTAGCATTTTCCCCACTACCGATGTCAGGCTTACCAGTCTGTAATTCCCCGTTTTCTCTCTACCACCTTTTTTGACTGGTGGGGTAACATTAGCTACCCTCCAATCCATGGGTACTGTTCCAGATTCCATCGAATGCTGGAAGATGATCAGCAAAGCATCAACTATTTCTAGGGTCACTTCCTTAAGTACCCTAGGATGTAGATTATCAGGCCCTGGGGATTTATCGGCCTTCAATCCCATCTATTTCCCTAACACCAGTTCCCTACAAATACTGATTTCTTTCAGTTCCTCCCTTTCATCAGACCCTATGTTCCCCGACATCTCTGGGAGGTTATTTGTGTCCTCCTTTTGTGAAGACAGAACCAAAATATGTATTTAATTGGTCTGCCATTTCTTTGTTCCCCATTATAAATTCCCCTGATTCTGACGCTTGACTTCACCAATCTTTTGCTCTTCACATATCTATAAAAGCTTTTACAGTCAGTTTTTATGTTCTGATAGCTTACACTCATTCTATTTTCCCTTTCTTAATTAATCCCTTTGTCCTCCTTTGTTGAATCCTAAACTGCTCCCAATCCTCAGGTTTACTGCTTTTTCTGGCCAATTTATATGTCCTCTCCTTGGATCTTATGCTATCCCTAATTTCCCTTGTTAGCCACGGTTGAGTCACCTTTTTTGTTTTATTTTTATGCCAAACTGGGATGAACAAATTCTGTAGTTCATTCATGCAGTTTTTGAATGTTTGCCATTGCCTATCCACCGTCAACACTTTGAGTGACATTCCCCAATCGATCCTACCCAACTCGCGCCTCAGACCATCGTAGTTTCCTTTATTTAAATTTAGGACTGATTTAAACTGATTGTTTTGTCTATTCTGGGGCGGTTCTGTTGTTGTCACCGAACTAACCGGCTCCCACATTGTCTGCAGATTCCCGGGAATGTCTGCAACCTCCTGGGAATGAGTTGTCGTGATCTTGATGTTTTGCTTGTAATTATTTCCGTGTTGCTGCAGTTTAATATTTTCCTGGCACTCAGATTGCAATCCAGTTCCAGTTCCATGTTGTGAGTGTGTGGGTGTGTCTGGTGCGGTGGGTGTGAGAGTCACTGTGTCTGTGAGTGACACTGATGTTGAGTTCCAGTATCTGACACACATCAGGCTTTTCAACTACTTACAATCATAGAATCCCACAGCACAAAAGGCCCATTGTGCCTGTGCCGGCTCTTTGAAAGAGCTGTGCAATTAGACCCACTCCCCCTGCTCTTTCCCCACAGCCCTGCATTTTTTCCTTTTCAAGTATATATCCAATTCCATTTTGTAAACAGTTCTTAAATCGACTTCCTGTCAGTCAGTGCATTCCAGGTCATAGAAACATAGAAAAATGGGAGCAAGAGTAGGCCATTCGGCCCTTCGAGCCTGCTCCGCCATTCAATATGATCATGGCTGATCCTCTATCTCAATACCATATTCCCGCTCTCTCCCCATACCCCTTGATGCCTTGATCATCACAAGTCACTGTTAAAAAATCCCCACCCTCTTTTTTATTTTTGCCAATGATCTTAAAGATTTGTGTGTGTGATCCCCAGGTCTCTCTGTTCCTGCACCACATTTAAAATTGTACCATTTAGTTTATTTTGCCTCTCCTCATTCTTCCTTCCAAAATGCATCACTTCACACTTCTCGGTGTTAAATTTTACCTGCCCTGTGTCTGCTCATTTCACCAGCCTGCCTGTGTCCTCCTGAAGTCTTTTACTATCCTCCTCACTGTTTGTGTTTTATTTATTTCAGGAGGAAGCTTGTCGGAAGAGGAGGTAGGACATGCTCTTTACTGAAACTCTGCACAGTTTGGTAAAATAACTCAGAAAAATGTTAAATGTCGATTTATAACATCAACTGTTCAATATTTACAGGATTAGTGAGGACAGGCAACTACTGCTAATAGCAGATGGCGCCCTGTCTATCGGAAAGTTCAACGGCCCTTTACAGTACACAGCGTGGAGAGAAATGATAGACGCCATTAACCCCGGTAAAACTCTTATATTCCTTTTCCTGATTTATAAATCCAGATGAGAAGAGACTGAACGGGCCCCCAGACCCCACATTAAATGATCACTGATGTCCGTGTCTAGTCTGGAAGTCAGGAGTCTTTGCTCTGGATAAGGGAGGGCTTGGGGTGATCTTACTGAATTATTCAAGATCCTCAACTGCAGAGAAGATGATAAACATCCACAGGTTTAACACAGTCACAGAGTCTACAACAAAGTAGGGATAGTCTCAAACTGAGAAAAGGGAGGGTGAAAAGGCAGTTTGGATTGAGCGAGGTTGGGTTTTTGAGTGACCCCATTGATCGGGCAGGCAGTGAGTCAGTGAGCCCACTGCTCGCTCCATGAAATTGGTCAGAGGCCCAATCCATTCTCAGGGTTGGGCTTCAGTACAGTATTGCTGGCGAGTTGCCCACGGATTTGGAGCGTGGGAAGGTGCTCGGTGATCCTTGAGGGAGGCGGGAGACAGGAAATCCGGCAAATCCTCCCTGGAGACAAGTGAGCCGGAGCTGTTCAAAGGTGAGCAGAGTAGGTTGGGACGGTGGGGGCGGGGTTACAGGAAAATACAGTGGGCGGCTGGAAAACCAAGGATCGACCAGCAGCAGGCAGGATAATTCAGGCTCCTCCTGGCCACAGAGAAACTGTTAGGGGAAAAAAAAAAAGAACGAGTTTTGATATCGCGCCTTTCACGACCTCAGGACGTCCCAAAGCGCTTTACAGCCAATGAAGAGTTTTTAAAGTGTAGTCACTGTTGTAATGTAGGAAACGCCACAATCCAATTTCTGCACAGCAAGCTCCCACAACCCCTTCCGCTGTATTCCTATTTCGCGGCTGCGACATCATTGCCCGGCGTGAGATTTTTGTCTCATTACTGCTCCGTTTACGCTTTAAATCCGGTTGCGTCGTAAATCACTCCCAAGTACTTTAAGTGGAGGGTATGGAAAGTAAGGGAGGCAGAGTTGTCTGAGGGTATCAGCAGCTTCAAGAGAGAGTTTGATAAGAAGCTGGCAAAAAAACTAAACCCAAATAGGACTGAGCTGCCTGGGCTTGGAGAGTGGAATTGTGAGGGCTGAGGAGAGGGGAGGTCTAATTTGGACACCCTGCCCTATATCAGAACAGAAAATGCACTTGAAAAGTAATACATTGTGTGAATTGCTTTGAGACATTTGTCAGGAACATTAGAAATGTCAGTTTCTCCTTTAGATGTAATTGCAGTGTATTTATTTCCAACGCATCCCTTATGCTGGACTCTGTCTTACCTGTGAAATATTTTACTCACAACAGTACTTTCCTTGTGGCCTTTGAAAACAGCTGCTTAAACCCTAGTTTAGAACCACGCTAGAGAGTCATCGCATCACCTTTGAAAGCAGCTTCACACAGTGACACTAATCCCATCATCACTCACTTCCACCCAGACTCTCACCCTGTAGCTTTCAAAAGCTCTTCTAATAATTTGCCTGTGACTACACAAACCGCTCTGGGTCCAGGTATATTGTGTATCAGTAAAACAGGTTTATTAAGCATTAAATATCCAGCACAAAGAAGTAATACTGAACAAGAAGATAGTCGGAGTCTGTGTGTTCGAACCCGGGCATTCCTTCCGAGTGACTGCGGCGCCGTTTCCTGATGGATCTTGCTGTGTTCTGTTGACCGAAGCTCGCTTCCTTGGGATCTTGCTGTGTTCTGTTGACCGAAGCTCGCTTCCTTGGGATCTTGCTGTGTTCTGTTGACCGAAGCTCCCATCAATCTCTGGTTACATGGTGCGCTGCTTGCGATGTTCAAAACCTGTATCTTTATACCCTTTTTCCTCTCGTTTTGCCTACATGGCAGTAATTAACCCTCTGACACCTGGTAAAAAGTCCTGCTTCCCTCGTTAGCCATCTTATGACCTTGTTGATCCCACTAGGTTTTTCTCTATGCATAACAAAGTACCCTTATCTCAGATGGTCACTTTTCACAACATTTCCTAGAATGTTTTCTAAATAGTCTGTCCATCCTATAGCTATACCAATGAAGGATGTCGCCAACTCCTATCTCTCTCTTTAGCTCTTATCTCTTTAAGCATAATATTGCTGAATTCCTCGTCTCCATAAACTTAGCACTACATTCCGTTACTTCAGTAATTGGAAACAGCACTTTTTTAGTCAGGTTGGCAAAATTTCCCATCCTGCTTTGCTCTCAGCCATTCGCCATTTTATACAGGCTTTTAGGCTTTTAACATAAAATTTCACATATTATCGTTATTTAATAATGGTTAAAGAATCTTAATAATGTTTACTAAAACCTACAGGTACACCCTATTCTACAACCCACTTTCTCTGATCTGCTTTGAGTTATTCACAATTCTTACTTCAGTTCTTAAATTCACATCAATATATGTTCTGATGTTTTATATACCAATATTCCTACTGGATAAAACATCAACATTTGGTTCAATGTTTGGTATTTTTATTCCCTCGCTGCCTTATTTTCTTTGTTTACTTGCACCATGGATATGTAAAATAATCAGAAGCCAGGCTGCCTGTCTTACTGAGACTGTATTCTCTGCTGGACCCACCTCCTGCTCCATTGACCCCATTCCCACTAAACTGCTGCCCATCCAACTTCTCTTCCTGGTTTCATCCTAGCTCACATTGTAAATGGTTCCCTCTCCTCACGTCCTATCCAGCTCCTTTTCAAATCCAATGTCATCACATCCTTCCTCAAAATTACCCACCCTCTATCCCTCTGTCCTTGCACTTGATCTCCAACCTTACTTTCTTCCACAAAGTTCTTGACCGTGCTGTCACTTCTGAAATCCCTGTCCATTTTGCCACAACTGCATGTTTGAACCACACTAACCAGATTTTCATCCCTTTCATCATAGCCCCAAAGTGGCCCTAATAAAGGTCACAAATGACATGCTCTGTGACAGTGAGTATAGCGCATTTTCCCTCCTCATCCTCCTGGAGCTTTCTGCAAACGTTGACCATTCTCCTCCAATGTCTCTCCTCAATTGTCCTACTCAGTGGGACTGCCTTTACTTGGTCCACATTTACCTATTTGACCATAGCCAGAGTATCTCCAGCAATGGCTTCCCTTCCCACCCCCGCACGGCACCCCTGGAGATTCTCAAGTATTTATTCTTGGTCTTCTTCTCTCACTGATCGACATGTTGCCACTTGTCAACCTCATCCACAGAAACAGGCTCAGTTTCCAGATGTACACCGATGGTACCCAGCTCCACCTCTCCACCACCTCTCTTGACCCCTCCACCGCCAGTGTGTTGTCCAACAGATTATCTGGAATCCAGTTATGGAGGAGCCAGAATTTTTTCCAATTAAACATTGGGAAGATTTAAGCCATCAGTTTGGAAATTGTCAACAACTCTGCATCCTGGCCACCAACTCCACCCCCTCTTTGGCCACTGTCTCAGGCTGAACCAGACCCTTGCTGTTCTATTCAATCTGGAATTGCACTGCTGATTGTGATCAATCTAAGAGTGTCTGGGACTTTGTCTCCAGTACATGGTGTATCCTGTCTCTCCCATTTCCTCTGCTGAGCTTTTTAGTTTAGTTTCCCTCGGTTGTTGTTGGTTCTCTCTTCCTTTCTGCAGCAGCTCCCTCCTCATTGTGTGAGGGGTTTTCGATCAACGAGGTCTCTTTCTCTCTCTTGCACAGTAATTCACCGAGTGGTTCGACCCACTCACCCCTTAGGTTCTATACACTGGACTTTGAGGCAGGAACTACAATGCAGAGAATACTCTATAGACCAAGTTTGGGGCGGCTTCCTGACCCTTTCGGGATAGCGCCTTTCCAGAGGTTCTTGTTCTTGGTGCAGAGGCGATTCTGACCCCTTTTCATCGGGTAGTTCATCGGGTTCCACTGCTACTGGGTCTGAAGTAGATGCTACCGGTATGTTGGGTTCATCCCCAGGTACTCGAGACATGGGGTTGACGCGTTCCTGTGACGCTAAGATCTGATCGACGTGGCGCCTCACAATGTTCTCCCCGACATCCACTGTGTACATTAATGGCCCCTGCCTTGTACATATCGTTCCGGGTTGCCACTTCTTTGTTCGATAGTCACAGGCCAAGACTGGTTGCCCTACATTGAAGCTCCTTGTCGGCTTCTCATTGATGTGCTGGAATTGCTTGTCCTCAACATTTCTTCGCACATTTGGTCTGAGCAAGTCCAGACGAGATCTCAACCTTCGGTTAAAGAACATCATGGCCGGGGTCTGGTTGGTAACTGCATGTGTCGTGTTTCGGTAGGCTAATAAGAAATTGTCTATCTTATGCTGTAGTGGAATTTCATCGTCGCACATGGCCTTTATCGCCTTCTTAAAGGTTTGTACGAACCTCTCAGCCAATCCATTTGTGGCTGGATGATACGGGGTGGATGTGTAATGCCTTACTCAGGCCACTTTGAATGAGCATCCACTGCTATTAAGAATATTGAGTCCATGAATGGACCAGCGAAATCAATATGCACCCGTTGCCATGGAGAGGAGGGCCACTCCCATGGGTGTAGAGGGGCATGTGGTGGTGCATTTTGGACCTTCTGGCATCCTAAGCAGCTCTTAGTTAGGTCTTCGATTTGTTGATCGATTCCCGGCCACCACACATAAGCCCTAGCTAGGCTTTTCATTTTCACTCCCCCCAGATGACCTTCATGTAGCTCATTTAGCACTCTCTCCCTTAACTTGGGTGGAATCACCACTCTGGATCCACACATCACTGTCCCCTGGCATACTGACAGCTGTTCTCTTCTGGATGAGAATGCTGGCAACAGTGAGTCGCCATGTGTTGGCCATCCCCTCACCGTCAATTCATATACCCGTGACAGCGTCGGATCATTGCGGGTCTCCTCTATATCCGCGTTTGTTAGCGGCAATCGTTCAATTATTGACGAATAAAATATCTCGATAGGGTCCACTGCTGGTGCTTCCTCCACAGTAGGCAGTGGCAGGCGTGATAGCCCATCAGCGCTCCCATGCTGTTTCGTGCCTTTATATTCTATTTCATATTGATTCACCCCTAGAAACAGGGACCATCTTTGTAACCGCTGTGCAGTCATCACTGGAACGCCCTTCTTAGGATTAAAGATGGAGACAAGTGGTTGGTGGTTAGTCAGCAAGATGAACTTCTGCCCATGCAGATAGTGGTTGAATTTTTTTACTCCCCATACTAGGCTGAGGGCCTCCCTGTCAATCTGGGCGTAGTTGTGCTCGGCTGAGGTTAGTGACCGAGACGCAAAGGCTACTGACCTCTCCAACCCGTCTGGGAATTTGTGCGACAGCACCGCTCCAATACCGTAGGGTGATGCATCACATGCCAAACGAATTGGTAGTGCTGGGTTGAAATGGGCCAACACCTCTTTTGATGTGATCAATTCTTTACACTTCTGGAAAGCTCATCTACGTTCGTCATCCCACTGCCATGGTACCCCTGTTTGCAGTAGGGTGTTCAGCGGGTGTAATACCGTAGACAAATTTGGTAAGAACTTGTGGTAGTAGTTTACCAGCCCGAGGAACGACCTCAGTTGTGACACATTTTCCGGTGCTGGAGCCTTGACTACTGCCTCAATCTTGTCAGGGGACTTATGTAACCCCTCTTCATCGATGACGTGGCCACAATACGAGATCTGTTTCTGGAAAAACTCGCACTTGTGGCGATTAGCTCGTAGCCCATACTCCTTTAATCTGGTGAGCACCTTCTCCAAGTTGGCGAGGTGATCACCGTCATTTTCGCCCGTGACCAAGATGTCGTCCAAATAACACTGGGTCCCTGGAATCCCTTGCAGGACCTGATCCATCGCCCTTTGCCAGATAGCCGGAGCCGAGGCTACTCCAAACACCAGCCGGTTGTATCGATAGAGACCTTTATGAGTGTTGATCGTAAGGTAATGTTTCGAAGCTTCTTCTACCTCCATTTGCAAGTACGCCTGGGCTAGATCAATTTTGGTGAAGCGTTTACCTCCAGATAGCGAGGCGAAAATATCCTCAATTCGTGGAAGCGGATATTGCACCGTGTGAAGGACTGGGTTCACTGTCACCTTAAAATCCCCACAGATGCGGACCTTTGGTTCCCCAGGCGTATTACTCAATGACCTCTTCATTACAGGAACGATGGGTGTAGCCCACTCGCTCCAGTCCACTTTGGACAGTACTCCTGAACGTTCCAACCCTTCCAGATCTGCTTCAACAGCTGGTCTGATCGCATAAGGCACTGGTCTGGCCTTCAGAAACTTTGGGTTTGCATTTTCCTCTATTTTAATCGTTGCTGTTATTCCTTTTAGTGTTCCTAGTCCCTCCTGGAACACTTCTTTTGCGTCAGTTAACATTTTTGACAGTCGTCCAGGTGTGACATCGTCATCCTTTTTGGCCTCAACCTTCAGTGCCTGTATGGAATGCCAATCTAATTGTATCTTCCGGATCCATTCACGTCCTAGCAGTGGTGGTCCTCCATTTGGCAATACATATATATCCATTTTAGGTATTTCCTGGCCTTTATATGTCACTTTCACCCTTATTTTTCCTTTGGGGTAGACTTTTTGCCCCGTATACGTCTTCAAGACAATCTCTGTAGCTTTCAAGGGTATGTGTGAAAATAGCCGCTTGTAGTCTCTTTGATTTATGACTGTTAGAGCTGACCCTGTGTCCAATTCCATTTCCACTTGGACTCCGTCTACCTTGAGTGTAACCCAGATAGTCTGGTGATCCTCCATTTCGGTTACCTTATGTAGTTCCAGACAACCCAGCTCCTTGCTTCCGGAGTCTGTGTCACTTTTCTGTTCGTCTGAACCACTGTCCATCACCTGGTGTACCTTTTTGTACTTCTCCTGTGGAGATTTCTTACTGTTGGTTTTCTTCCCAGACCTGCAGACTCTTGCTATGTGTCCTGCTTTCCCACACTGTCTGCACACTTGGTCCTTGAACCAACAATCTTTCTGGTCATGTGTTGTTCTGCCACAGCGATAGCACTTCCCTGTTCCATAGGACATTTCATTGGTGCCATATTCTTGCGGTCTCCGTTGTATCTCTGCAGCGCCCCTTGCGGCTGCTTCGTGTGATACTGCCGTACTGAAAGCTTTGTCCAGCGTAAGGTCCTTTTCTGATAGAAGCCGTTTCTGGGTTCCTTCACTTTGTAGCCCACACACAAACTTGTCCCTTAACGTGTCTGCTAGTCCCGCTCCAAACTGGCAGTGTTTCGATAGCTTGCGCAGTTCCGTTAGGTACTCAGCATTGCTTTCATCTTTGTGTTGGTTCCTTTTATGGAACTTAAATCGTTCTGCTATCCGCAGCGGTGTGGGGTTTAAGTGGTCCTGTAGGATTTCTACTATGCTTTCAAAATTCTTGTTTACCGGCTTCTCTGGGGTTATTAGATTTCGCAGTAACCCATAAGTTTTTTGCACCCATGGAATTTAACAGAACCAGTGCTTTATTAGCATCTGGCACTTCATTCGCCCTGCAGTACACCTCAATACGTTCCACATGTGTCGCCCAATCTTCGACTTCATTGGCGAACATAGAGATACTGCCACTCTTCGGCATCCTTGGGTGTGCGTTATCTATCACAAATGGCGTCTCCCGCGCTTCCCCTTCTTCTCCGCTGGCACAAAATGGCGTCTCCCGCGCTTTCCTTCCCGTGCTCGCCTTCCTCTCCTTCCCCCCCCCCCACTCTCCCTCTCCTCTCCCTCCACTCTCCTTCCCCCCCCCCACTCTCCTTCCCCCCCCCACTCTCCTTCCCCCCCCCACTCTCCTTCCCCCCCCCACTCTCCTTCCCCCCCCCACTCTCCTTCCCCCCCCCACTCTCCTTCCCCCCCCCACTCTCCTTCCCCCCCCCACTCTCCTTCCCCCCCCACTCTCCTTCCCCCCCCCACTCTCCTTCCCCCCCCCCACTCTCCTTCCCCCCCCCCACTCTCCTTCCCCCCCCCACTCTCCTTCCCCCCCCCCACTCTCCTTCCCCCCCCCACTCTCCTTCCCCCCCCCCACTCTCCTTCCCCCCCCCCACTCTCCTTCCCCCCCCCCACTCTCCTTCCCCCCCCCACTCTCCTTCCCCCCCCCACTCTCCTTCCCCCCCCCCACTCTCCTTCCCCCCCCCCCCACTCTCCTTCCCCCCCCCCACTCTCCTTCCCCCCCCCACTCTCCTTCCCCCCCCCACTCTCCTTCCCCCCCCCACTCTCCTTCCCCCCCCCCACTCTCCTTCCCCCCCCCCACTCTCCTTCCCCCCCCCCCACTCTCCTTCCCCCCCCCCACTCTCCTTCCCCCCCCCACTCTCCTTCCCCCCCCCCACTCTCCTTCCCCCCCCCACTCTCCTTCCCCCCCCCACTCTCCTTCCCCCCCCCACTCTCCTTCCCCCCCCCACTCTCCTTCCCCCCCCCCACTCTCCTTCCCCCCCCCACTCTCCTTCCCCCCCCCACTCTCCTTCCCCCCCCCACTCTCCTTCCCCCCCCCACTCTCCTTCCCCCCCCCACTCTCCTTCCCCCCCCCCACTCTCCTTCCCCCCCCCACTCTCCTTCCCCCCCCCCACTCTCCTTCCCCCCCCCACTCTCCTTCCCCCCCCCACTCTCCTTCCCCCCCCCACTCTCCTTCCCCCCCCCACTCTCCTTCCCCCCCCCACTCTCCTTCCCCCCCCCACTCTCCTTCCCCCCCCCACTCTCCTTCCCCCCCCCACTCTCCTTCCCCCCCCACACTCTCCTTCCCCCCCCCCACTCTCCTTCCCCCCCCCCACTCTCCTCCCCCCCCCCACTCTCCTTCCCCCCCCCACTCTCCTTCCCCCCCCCCACTCTCCTTCCCCCCCCCCCACTCTCCTTCCCCCCCCCCCACTCTCCTTCCCCCCCCCCCACTCTCCTTCCCCCCCCCCCACTCTCCTTCCCCCCCCCTCCATGGACTTGAGCACATACAGCTAGCCTGACACTCCAGTACAGTACTGAGGGAGTGCTGTACTGTCGGAGGTGCTGTCTTTCGGATGAGACGCTAACCTGAGGCCCCGTTTGTTCTCTCAGGTGGACGTATTTCGAAGAAGAGCAGGAAAGTTCTCCCCGGTGTCGTGGGCCAATATTTATTCCTCTGTCAACATAACAAAAAAGCAGCTGTCTTTCACTCTGCCAGCACATTTCACACTTCATCTAGAGCCATTGTCTGTTTCTTTACCTGTCCTATTACTATCTCGTCTCACCTTGAATATCTCTTAATGTCTCTTCTTTCATCCCCTCCCCCATTTCCCAGCCCCCAAACTGCCTTTTGTTTCATTTCCTGCCTTTTCTCTCAGTTCTGTAGAAGGGTTTCGACCTGAAACGTTGACTCTATTTCTCTCTCCACGGACGTTGCCTGGCCTGCTGAGTTTTTCCAGCATTTTCTGTTGTTATTTCGGATTTCCAGCATCCGCAGTATTTTGCTATCATAACAAAAAAACAGATGATCTGGTCATTATCACATTGCTGTTTGTGGGAGCTTGCAGTGTGCAATTTGGCTCCATTTCCCACATTACAACAGTGACTCCACTTCAAAAGTACTTCATTGGCTGTAAAATCTTAATTTCTCCACCCGCTCTCCCCTCTCTCATCCGCATCCCCGTCCCTCTTTCCCCCTCTCCCTCCCGCTCTCTCCCCCGCTCCCGCTCTCTTCCCCCTCCCCCTCCCGCGCCCTTCCCCCCTCCCCCTCCCGCGCCCTTCCCCCCTCCCCCTCCCGCGCCCTTCCCCCCTCCCCCTCCCGCGCCCTTCCCCCCTCCCCCCCTCCCCCTCCCGCGCCCTTCCCCCTCCCGCGCCCTTCCCCCTCCCGCGCCCTTCCCCCCTCCCGCGCCCTTCCCCCCTCCCGCGCCCTTCCCCCCTCCCGCGCCCTTCCCCCCTCCCGCGCCCTTCCCCCCTCCCGCGCCCTTCCCCCCTCCCGCGCCCTTCCCCCCTCCCGCGCCCTTCCCCCCTCCCGCGCCCTTCCCCCCTCCCGCGCCCTTCCCCCCTCCCGCGCCCTTCCCCCCTCCCGCGCCCTTCCCCCCTCCCGCGCCCTTCCCCCCTCCCGCGCCCTTCCCCCCTCCCGCGCCCTTCCCCCCTCCCGCGCCCTTCCCCCCTCCCCCTCCCGCGCTCTCCCCTCCCCCGCTCTCCCCTCCCCCTCCCCCGCTCTCCCCTCCCCCTCCCCCGCTCTCCCCTCCCCCTCCCGCGCTCTTCCCCCCCCTCCCCCTCCCACGCTCTTTCCCCCCCCCCCTCCCCCTTCCCCTCTCTCATAGAAACATAGAAGATAGGAGCAGGAGTAGGCCATTCGGCCCTTCGATGATTCATGGCTGATCATTGAAATTCAGTACACTGTCCCTGCCTTCTCCCCATATCCCTTGATCCCTTTAGCCTTAAGAAATATATCCAACTCTTTCTTGAATATATTTAATGAACTGGGCTCCACCGCCCTCTGTGGCAGAGAATTCCACAGGTTCACCACTCTCTAGGTGAAGAAATTCCTCCTCATTTCAGTCCTAAATGTCCTACCCCTTATCCTTAGACTATGACCCCTGGTTCTGGACTCCCCAACCATCGGGAACATCCTTCCAGCATCTAGTCTGTCCAGGCCTGACAGAATTTTATAGGTTTCGATGAGATCCCCTCTCAATCTTCTAAACTCCAGCGAGTATAAGCCCAATCGACCCAATCTCTCCTCATACGTCTTTCCTGCCATCCCAGGTATCAGCCTGGTGAATCTTCGCTGCACTCCTTCCATGGCAAGAACGTCCTTCCTCAGATAAGGCGACCAAAACTGCACACAATACTCAAGGTGCGGTCTCACCAAGGCCCTGTACAACTGTCGCAAGACATCTTTGTTCCTGTACTCGAACCCTCTTGCTACGAAGGCCAACATACCATTTGCCTTCTTAAACGCCTGCTGCACCTGCATGCTTACCTTCAGCGACTGGTGCACAAGGACACCCAGGTCTCTTTGCACTTCCCCTTCTCCCAATCTATTGCCATTCAAATAATAATGTGCCTTCCTGTTTTTGCCACCAAAGTGGATAACCTCACATTTATCCACATTATAGTGCATTTGCCATGTTTCTGCCCAATCACCGAACCTGCCCAAATCGTACTGGAGTTTCATGACATCCTCCTCGCAGCATACCCTCCCACCCAGCTTTGTGTCGTCTGCAAATTTGGAGATATTACATCCAATTCCCTCGTCCAGATCATGAACAGCTGGGGTCCTAGGATCGATCCTTGCGGTACCCCACTAGTCACTGCCTGCCACTCGGAAAATGACCCATTTATTCCAACTCTTTGCTTTCTGTCCGCCAACCAGTTCTCTATCCAAGTCAATACCTTGCCCCCAATCCCATGTGCCTTAATTTTGCATGCTAATCTCTTATGCGAGACCTTATCGAAAGCCTTCTGAAAGTCCAAATACACCACATCCACTGGTTCTCCTTTATCTATTTTACCAGTTACATCCTCAAAAAATTCCAGTAGATTAGTCAAGCATGATTTACCTTTTGTAAATCCATGTTGACTTTGTCCGACCCTGTCACTGCTTTCCAAGTGCTCTGTTATTACATCTTTTATAATGGACTCTAGCAGTTTCCCCACTACCGATGTCAGGCTTACCGGTCTGTAATTCCCCGCTTTTTCTCTACCACCTTTTTTGAATAGTGGGGTAACATTAGCTACCCTCCAATCCATGGGTACTGTTCCAGAGTCTATCGAGTTCTGGAAGATGAGCAGCAATGCATCTACTATTTCTAGGGCCACTTCCTTAAGTACCCTGGGATGTAGATTATCAGGCCCTGGGGATTTATCGGCCTTCAGTCCCATCAATTTTCCTAACACCATTTCCCTACAAATACTGATTTCTTTCAGTTCCACCCTTTCATCAGACCCTATGTTCCCCGGTATTTCTGGGAGGTTATTTGTGTCTTCCTTTGTGAAGACAGAACCAAAATATGTATTTAGTTGGTCTGCCATTTCTTTGTTCCCCATTATAAATTCCCCCGATTCTGATTGCAAGGGACCTACGCTTGACTTCACCAATCTTTTTCTCTTCACATATCTATAAAAGCTTTTACAGTCAGTTTTGATATTCCCTGCAAGCTTACAGAAACCCCACAGTGCAGATAGAGGCCATTTCGGCCCATCGAGCCTGCACCGACACATATCCCACCCGATCCCCGTAACCCCTACACCAACACATATCCCACCCTTTCCCCGTAACCCCACGTATTTAATCCCCCCTAACACTAAGGGTCAATTTATCATAGCCAATCAACCTAACCCGCACATCTTTGGACTGTGGGAGGAAACCGGAGCGCCCGGAGAAAACCCACGCAAACACGGGGAGACTGTGCAAACTCCACACAGTCTCCCCGTGGCCAGATTCGAACCCGGGTCCCTGGCGCTGTGAGGCAAGAGTGCTAACCACTATGCCACCGTGCTGCCTAATTCTATTTTCCCTTTCTTAATTAATCCCTTTGTCCTCCTTTGTTGAATCCTGAACTGCTCCCAGTCCTCAGGATTATTGCTTTTTCTGGCCAATTTGTATGTCCTCTCCTTGGATCTTATGCTATCCCTAATTTCCCTTGTTACTCACGGTTGAGTCACCTTTTTTGTTTTATTTTTGTGCCAAACTGGGATGAACAACTTCTGTAGTTCATCCATTCGGTCTTTGAATGTTTGCCATTGCCTATCCACCGTCACCCCTTTGAGTGCCATTCCCCAATCAATCCTACCCAACTCGCTCCTCAGACCATCGTAGTTTCCTTTATTTAAATTGAGGACCCTTGTTTCTGAGTCAACTACTTCATTCTCCATCTTAATGAAAAATTCGATCATATTATGATCGCTCTGACCCAAGGGGCCTCGTACAACAAGATTGCTAATTAATCCTTTCTCGTTACATAATACCCAGTCTAAGATGGCCTGATCTCTGGTTGGTTCCTCGACATATTGGTCCAGGAAACCATCTCGTAAACACTCCAGGAATTCCTCCTCCACAGTATTGTTACCAATTTGGTTAGCCCAAGCTATATGTAGATTAAAGTCACCCATGATGACTGCTGTGCCCTTATTGCACGCTTCTTTAATTTCCCTTTTAATGCCATCCCCAACCTCCGCCTTACTGTTTGGAGGTCTATATACCACTCCCACTAATGTTTTTTTCCCCTTCGTATTTCTTAATTCTACCCATACAGATTCCACATCATCAGAGCTAATATCCTTCATTACAATTGTGTTAATCCCTTCTTTAACCAGTAATGCTACCCCACCTCCCTTTCCTTTTTGCCTATCTTTCCTGAATATCGAATACCCCTAGATGTTGAGTTCCCAGTCTTGGTCATCCTTGAGCCACGTTTCCGTAATCCCAACCAAATCATATTCGTTTACCTCTATTTGCGCAGTCAATTCATCCACCTTATTACAAATGCTCCTCGCATTAAGACACAAAGGCCTAGAAATTGGGTTGGTAGCGCCGGCGTTGAGCGCCTAAAGAGACCTAGAATTGGGGCGAAGCCCTATGTTGGGGCGAACGCTATGAGGATAGCGTCGACTCAGAAATTGACTACATTTAGCGCCTGCGCTAAGTGTTTGCGCGCGCCCGCGAGCGCAAGCAGCTCATGACGTCATTTCAGTGTGCAACGCCTTTTAGGAGCGCCTGAGCGCATATTGGGTGGCGCCCGGAGCCTTAGCGCCCAGCGCTATTAGTGACAGTTCGAGGGAGGGCTAACAGGCCCTTCTCGGAGTAGGGGGGCGCTATTTAAAGGGGACAGCTTCAGTGCAGAATCTTCTGCCACTTGGCCTGCTCATTGCACTCGCTGCTAGAGAGAGTTGGCGAGCTAATGTGGAGCGGAGTTCTGGGATTTTAGCTTTACAGTACTTGGGACCTTCAACCCTGTCCGAAGCACTTGCAGCACTACACCTAAAAGCCTTTTGACCAACTGGCATCGGAATGGGAGCTTGTTTGGAGAGATGGCCGGAGAGAGGGCCGGGATTGGCCAGAAGGAGGAGGGGCAATGGAGGTCGGCCAATCCGACGGGAGGCTGCGAGGGTCTTTAGGCAGCAGGTGACAAGCCTTGACATGTCGGAGGAGCAGTGTTTGGGAAGGCTCCGAATCTGGAGGGACATTGTTACTGATCTGTGCCACCTGCTTGGTCAGGACCTGCAGCCGCGTGAACGCTGCAGAACCTCTCTGTCCGTGATGGCTACACTGACTGATGGCCTCCATTTTTATGCCAACGGATCCTTTCAGTCAGCCATTGGGGACAATGCGACTGTCGCTCAGGCTGCAGTCCGCTGTTGCATCCGGCAAGTGACAGATGCCCTTTATAGGCGAATGCGTCCATTCATTACCTTCCCTCAGACCCTGCACAAGCAGGCGGAGGAGGAAGAGCAGGAGGAAGATGGAAGGGCTGCTGAAAGTGGAAGGTCCATACGTCAGAGGCTCCTCTGGACTCGTCTCGACACCCCGTGGTGGAATGATGAGAGTCTTAACTCATGCACACTTTGGATGTTTGAGGGCCTCTGAATGCCAGCATCACTGAAAGTAGTCACATGCACCATGCAACATTGAAACTTCTGTTTATTGACACAAAAGTCTTTCATTACAGCTAAACAACGTAATGTGAGCAGAAACCATAACTTTCAAAATAAGTGTGAACTGTTCGGCAAAGCCGCAAAACTCAACAAACCTTCTGCAAATATAACTGCAGCTGAGGGTGTCCTTGAATTTGGACAAACAAACGTCTCAGCACCTCCCTCTACAACTGGCCCCTTGAGGGAGAACGACTTCTCTTTCGCGCCCGGCCCCTTCCCTCCCTGCTGCTCCTACGTAATTGGACCCCAGTGGCGGGCTCAAGGCTGGGGGACGCTTGCTGACTGGAAGCGCAGAAGCCCCTGAGGCATGGCCTGGCCGACCTCTGGGCTTGGAGGGTGCGGACGCAGGATGCTTGCTGTGACCATGGCTGGAAGCAGTGTGGCCTGCAGGTGGTGGCAGCTGCAATGCAGGCGTCCCAGCGCTGGCATGTGCAATGGTCTCCTGACGAGAGAGGACACCTGCTCCATGGTCGGACGACACACTGGCTATCTGAGGGGAGCGGCTCGGCTCATCCGCCACAATCGCAGGCTCCACGGATTCCTGGCCTTGTACGGGAGTGGAAGGGCCCGGGGTGATCCTATCTGATGCAGAGAGGGTGGCTGCAGTGAGAGATCGCGTTGCGTCAATCTGGGTGTGGAGGAGCCCAGCAAGTGACTGCGTGGCAACAGTGAGGACCTGTGTGCCAGGTGCCAGTGCTTCGGAGAAGGCCTGGACAGTTCTTCCCATGGCTTCGGACAAGGCAGGAGCCGACCGCTCCACTGCCTTGGACAAGCCCTGCACAGACCTTTCCAGGGATTGTCCGAAGCCCTGAACAGTCCTTTCCATTGCCGACTCAAAGCCGTGGACAGTCCTCTCCATTGTTGGGCCGAAGCCCTGAATAGTCCTGTCCATTGTGGCCCTGAAGCCCTGGATAGACCTGTCCATTGTTTCCCTGAACACCTGGAGAGTCCTCTCCATTGTTGCCCCAAAGCCCTGCAGAGTCCTCTCCATTGTTGCCCCAAAGCCCTGCAGAGTCCTCTCCATTGTTGCCCCGAAGTCCAACATACTCCTAGCCAATGAATCTATTGACTCAGGCATCTTCTCCACTGCAGCCATCAGCTCCGTGTGTCTGACCCGGGCCTGTTTGCACATCTCTGCCAGGTGACAGACCTCATCTGCACTCTGTGCAGCAGTCATGACGACCTGCCTTGCCCTGCGGGGAGACGGTGGCCGAACTTGCCTAGCCCCCCTGCGTTGCTCCATGCCGCTTGGTCCGGCAACTGGTTCATCCTCAGAGCCACCACCCCTCCCCTCCAGGGGACTACTATCCCCAGTCTGCAGATGTCTCAGCTCCCCGGATTCTGCAACAGCTGGTCCGGATTCCTCCTGGTCCTCGCCTCCGGTGGCACTGGCAGCTTCAGCGCGTTGAGCCCGAGTTGGTGCTGCTTCATCTGAAAGTGGGAGGTGGAAGAGTGGCTTTAGCAAAAGGACAGGTTTGCTGAAAGGCATGCCAGATTGCGGCAAGGCTCTGACATGGCTGCACACTGAGGGTGCATGCTGGCGGGGGGACCAAGTGGAAGGCAACAGGTGAAAAAGGTGAGAGTCTTACCCTCGCTGTCGGTAATGGGGTCGGCAGATGCAGTGGTCACTGGACCAGACAGACGTCCTCCAAGTATCTGGTGCACTCTCTCCTCCAGATCCGTGAGAGTGACCACTTGTGCAGGTCCGCCACCGGTTCGACGCTGCTCTTTTCTAATCATCGCCATCTTGGACTGCAGGGGAAAGAAGGGGAGGTTCTGTTACACGATGCCTTGAGACCTCATCGCATGCCCCCCATGGTGCAAGAGCCCTTACATGAGGCCTTGAGACCTCATCGCATGCCCCCCATGGTGCAAGAGCCCTTACATGAGGCCTTGAGACATCTGTCCATGTGTGTGGCCAGAAAGGGCCATGGGTGGATACTGACAGATGGCCATTGGCGCATCATTGCAGCAGGGTGCCCGAAGTCAGCTGCAGATGGAGGGAAGCACAAGTTTGGTAAACCATCACTCACCCTAACGATCCGTGTGAGGTCGTTGAATTTCTTCCTGCACTGAACAGGGGTCCTGGTCGCCATGCTGCTGGAGTTCACCCTCACGGCAACCTCCCTCCAAGATCGTCGATAAGCCTTCTGATTTGGCCTCTTGCCATTATCCGGATACAGGACCTCTCGACGGTGTTCAGCTGCAGCCACCAAGTGGTCCAGAGCCTCAGTGCTGAAGCGCTCTGCTCTCTGCCTAACCTTCTCCATAATGAACAAGTTTGTACCGCCAGACAAGGGCGAGCGCCGAATCTGAGGCCTACAGGGCGTTGGGTGTTAAAGCTCAGTCTGACTGACCCACCCCTTTAAGAGCCGGCCGGCGCCTGTAGGTCTCGTGCTTTCCTGTAATTGAGTTCACCTGCGCTGCGCCCGTCCGCGTCGAAATTGAGTAGCGCCTGACCTTTTGCGCCTTAAGAGCACCGTGCAACGGCTGATTTAGCGCCTCAATCCCCTTTGGGGGCGATGCAACCCAATATCACGCCAGGCGGCGATAAGTTTCGTCTGGCTATAAACTTTGCGCATCGCCAGTTCTAACGCCACAAGTGGGGCTATACCCAATTTCTAGGCCAAAGCCTTCAGGCTTGTTTTTTTAACGCTCTTAGACCTATTAGAATTATTATTTACTGTGGCCACGTTTGATTTAAACCCTTGATTTCTCTGACTGCCACTTTTGTTTTTCTCCTTCCTATCTTTTGCTTTTATCCTTGTTTCCCTTTCCTCTGTCTCCCTGCTCAGGTTCCCAACCCCCTTCCATTTTAGTTTAAACCCTCCCCCACAGCACTAGCAAACAAACCCCCTAGGACATCGGTTCCAGCCCTGCCCAGGTGCAGACCGTCCGGTTTGAACTGGTCCCACCTCCCCCAGAACTGGTTCCAATGTCCCAGGAACTTGAATCCCTCCCCCTGGCACCATTCCTCTAGCCACGTATTCATCTGAAGTATCCTTCTATTTCTACTCTGACTAGCACGTGGCACTGGTAGCAATCCTGAGATTACTACCTTTTGAGGTCCTGTTTTTTAATTTACCTCCTAACTTCCTATATTCCACTTTTAGGACCTCATCCCGCTTTTTACCTACATCGTTGGTGCCTATATGCACCACGACAACTGGCTGTTCACCCTCCCCTTCCAAGATGTTCTGCAGCCGCTCGGAGACACCCTTGACCCTTGCACCAGGGAGGCAACACACCATCCTGGAGTCTCGTTTGCGGCTGCAGAAACGCCTATCTATTCCCCTTACAATAGAATCCCCTATTACGATAGCTCTACCCCTCTTTTTCCTCCCGTCCTGTGCAGCAGAGCCATCCCTGGTGCCAGGAAGTTGGCTGCTGCCTTCCTCTGATAAGCCATCCCCCCCAACAGTACTCAAAGTGGTGTATCTGTTGGAGAGGGGGATGGCCACAGGGGACCCCTGCACTACCTGCCTGTGCCTAGTACTCTGCCTGTTGGACACCCGTTCCCTTTCTTCCTGTCTAACCTCTACCTGTGGTGTGTCCAACTCCCTAAACGTGCTATTCACGATGTCCCGAGCATCGTGAACGCTCCAGTATGCATCCAATCGCAGCTCCAGCGCCGCAGATGCGGTCTGTCAGTAGCTGCAGCTGGGTGCACTTCCTGCACACGTAGTTGTCAGGGACACAGGAAGTGTCCCTGAGGTTCCCACATATCGCAGGAGGAGCAGATCAAGGGGCCCAGGCTGTCCTACCATGATTTACCCTTTGATTTAATTTAAACTCAATTAATTAATCAATCCCACTAATTACACTACAGTTAAATAGTTTTACCAACAGTCCCCGCTACACCAGAGAGAACTTAGAAACTATAAACCAGAGTTAAAGTTTAAAAAAGAGAGAAATACTCACCAACCAATCACTTACCTGCTTCCTGCTGACGTCACACTTGGATTACTTTTTACCTCTCTCCCCTGCTGCTGAATTGGTCGGGCCTCGCCTCGCTGCCGCCGCTTTTAAGCTCTGCCGCCGATGCTGCTCTCTCCCAGGTCCAGGTCCAGGGCTCTGTGGTCGGGCCTCGTTCACTGCCGCCGTTTCTTCCCCCCTCCCCCTCCCGCTCTTCTTCCCCCCCCCTCCCCGCTCTCTCCTGCCCTCCCCCTCCCGCTCTCTCCTCCCCCTCTCTTCCCCTCCTCCGCTCTCTTTCCCCCCTCACCCCTCCCGCTCGCGTCTCTTTCCCCCCCCCCTCCCCCCCTCTCCTGTTCGCTCTCCCCCGCCCCCACCGCTCGGCTCTCTCTCCCCTCCCGCCCATGTCTCCAGTGGTCCTTGGGTCTTTATCTCCGGGCGCAGAGTTGGGGGAGAAACGACGTAACATCGACCCCGAGGTCATAAACCCTGGAGTGACAGCAGATTCCATGAATAGAACCCAGAGCCTGAGTGGGCACTTTAAAAAGGAAAGAGTTTGAATAAATCACAGCAAGACTACTAAATCACTGACTGTGTTATTTTGAACTTTCCCCCAGCTCCAGCCTCTCTGACTCTGGATCCGAAACACAGCCCATCCTGAGCTCATCCTGTCTGGGGACCGGACCCGTGTGAGAGACGGAGACAAACGACAGCCGCTCCCTGACACCCCGGAGAGGTTGTGATCGCATGGCTAGAGTCCTGGGATTGGAGGGATTCACCTCAGGGAGACACTACTGGGAGGTGCAGGTGGGGACCAAGACACAGTGGGGGTCTGGGAGTGGCCCGAGAGTCTGCCGGGAGGAAAGGGGAAATCGACACGAGACCTGAGACCGGATACTGGACTGTGTGGCTGTTCCCTGGAAGTGACTATTTTGCCCTCACCTCCCCCTCACTGACCCGCCTCACCCCGAGTATGAAGCCCCGGAAGATCGGGGTGTACCTGGACTATGAGGGTGGACAGGTGTCATTTTACAATGTGGACAACATGTCCCATCTCCACACTTTCACCCACACTTTCACTGAGAGAATCTTTCCCTTCTTCTGTCCGGGACTGAATGACGGCGGGAAAAAACTCCGCCCCGCTGACAATCTGTGGGGTGAAAGGTCACTAACAGGTCCATTAAAAATTATATCCAGGCCTTTCAGGAGTGAAATTAGGAAACACTTCTATACACAAAGGGTGGTAGAAGTTTGGAACTCTTTTCCACAAACCGCAATTGCTGCCGGTCAATTGTTAATTTTAATCCTGAGATTGATAGATTTTTGTTAACCAAAGGTATTAAGGTATTAAGGGATATGGGCCAAAGGTGGGTGTCTGGAGTTAGGTCACAGATCAGCCATGATCTGATTGAATGGTGGAACAGGCTCGAGGGGCTGAAAGGCCTCTTCCTGTTCCTATCCTGAACTAATGGGGCTGATTTTAAGAGCCCCCGCCTGGTGTAACCGGAGTGAGAGTCGCCTGGAAATGGCACTAAAGTTTACACTGGAGCTTCAGCCATCGCCACCTTGGGTAGGGTCCTGAGATGGGCAGCGGGAATACCCGCCTGTTTCAGGGGGAAACGACGTCATTCACAAACCGGGGACCCGTGATGTACAGAGGACCCGGATTGTAATTTTCAGATACAAATGGGCGGAGTGTGGGCGCGTTGAGCGACCGAACCAGCTGCTCTTCAAACACCCGCTGGAGGCCACTCGGAAATCAGACAAAGTTTCTTTTCATTTTTTTTAACAGATCTTTCTCTCTCGATCCTAAAATCTACAGTTTATAAAAAAACATATTTCTGACATCATTTAACCATTACTTTCTGATTTACTTCTTTTTGTTCACAAATATTTTCAACCTCCCTCGTGTTCCGCCCCCTTCAAGTACGTTTCTTATTCTTTTTTCATAGAAGTGCGAACATTCCATGTTGAAAAAGTGTCTTCTGGATTTTTTATATTTGTTCCTGGGATGTGGGGGTCGCTGGCAAGGCCAGCATTTACTGCCCATCCCTAATTGCCCTGAAGGTGGTGTTGCTGAGCCGCCGCCTTCAAACGCTGCAGTCTGTGTGGTGAAGGTTCTCCCAGTGTTGTTAGGGAGGGAGTTCCAGGATTTTGACCCAGCGACAATGAAGGAACGGCCGATATATTTCCAAGTCAGGCTGGTGTGTAACTTGGAGGTGGTGGTGTTCCCATGCGCCTGCTGCCCTTGTCCTTCTAGGCGGTAGAGATCGTGGGTTTGGGAGGTGCTGTTGAAGAGGCCTTGGCGAGTTTCTGCAGTGCATCTTGTACGTAAGAACATAAGAAGTAAAAGCAGGAGTCGGCCATACGGCCCCTCGAGCCTGCTCCACCACACGGCCCCTCGAGCCTGCTCCACCACACGGCCCCTCGAGCCTGCTCCGCCACACGGCCCCTCGAGCCTGCTCCGCCACACGGCCCCTCGAGCCTGCTCCGCCACACGGCCCCTCGAGCCTGCTCCGCCACACGGCCCCTCGAGCCTGCTCCACCACACGGCCCCTCGAGCCTGCTCCACCACACGGCCCCTCAAGCCTGCTCTGCCATTCAATAACATCATGGCTGATCATCGACCTCAACTCCACTTTCCCGCCCATCTCCATATCCTTTGATTCCCCTAGAGTCCAAAAATCTATCGATCTCAGCCTTGAATATACTCAAAGATTCAGCATTCACAGCCCTCTGGGGCAGAGAAGTCCAAAAATTCACAACCCTCAGTGAAGAAATTCCTCCTCATTTAAGTCTTGAATGGCCTACCCCTTATCCTGAGACAATGCCCCCTAGTTCTAGACACTCCAGCCAGGGGAAACAACCTCGCAGCATCTACCCTGTCAATCCCCTTCAGAATCTTGTATGTTTCAATGAGATCACCTCTCATTCTTCTAAACTCCAGAGAGTATTGGCGCATTTTACAGAATCTCTCATCAAAGGACAGCCCTCTCATCCCAGGAATCAATCTATTGAATCTTCATTGCACCGTCTCCAAGGCAAGTATATCCTTCCTTAGATAAGGAGACCAAAACTGTGCACAGTACTCCAGGTGTGGTCTCACCAAGGCCGTGTACAATTGTAACAAGACTTCCTTACTCTTACACACCGACCCCCTTGCAATAAAGGCCAACATGCCATTTGCCTTCCTTATTGCTTGCTGTACCTGCATGCTAGCTTTGTGTTTCTTGCACGAGGACACCCAAATCTCTCTGAACACCAACATTTGAAAGTTTCTTACCATTTAAAAAATATTCCGTTGTTCTATTCTTCCTACCAAAGTGAATAACCTCACATTTCCCTACATTATACTCCATCTGCCACCTTACTGCCCACTCACTTAGTCTATCTATATCCCTTTGCAGCCTCTTTGTGTTCTCCTCACAGCTTACTGTTCCACCTAACTTTGTATGATCAGCAAACTTGGATACATTACACTCGGTCCCTTCATCTAGGTCATTAATATAGATTTGTAAATAGTTGAGGCTCCAACAATGATCCTTGCGGCACCCCACTAGTTACAGCCTGCCAACCTGAAAAAGATCAGTTTATCCCTACTCTGTTTTCTGTCCATTAACCAATCCTCTATCCATGCTACTAAATTACCCCCAACCCCATGAGTCCTAATCTTGTTTAATAATCTTTTATGTGGCACCTTATCGAATGACTTTTGGAAATCCAAATATACTACATCCACTGGTTCCCCTTTATCTACCCTGCTAGTTATATCCTCAAAAACTGTAATAAATTTATCAAACATGATTTCCCTTTCATAAAACCATGTTGACTCTGCCGAATCATGTTAGGATTTTCTAAGTGACTTGATACCACTTCCTTAACAATGGATTCCAGCATTTTCCTCACGACTGATGTCAGGCTAACTGGCCTGTCATTTCCTGTTTTTTCTCTACCTCCTTTCTTGAATAGCGGTGTTACATTTGTGACCTCCCAATCCGCTGGGACCTCTCCAGAATCTAGGGAATTTTGCAAGATCAAAACTAATGCATCCACTATCTCTTCAGCCATCTCTTTTAGAACCCTAGGATGTAGGCCGTCAGGTCCAGGGGATTTGTCGGCTTTTAGTCCCAGTAATTTCTCTAGTACTTTTTCTCTACTTATATTAATTACGTTAAGTTCCTCACCCTCATTAGATCCTTGGTTCCCCATTTTTGGTGTGCTTTTTATGTCTTCTACTGTGAAGACAGATACAAAATATTTGTTTAACGTTTCTGCCTATCCTTTTTCCCTGTAATAATTTCTCCTATCTCAGCCTCTAAGGGACCAACGTTTACTTTTGCTACTCTTTTACATACTTGTAAAAAAAAACTGTTACAATCTGCTTTTATATTTCTTGCAATTTTTTCTCATTCTATTTTTTCCCTTTTTATCAATTTTTTGGTCAACCTTTGCTGGTTTCTGAAATTCTCCCAATCCTCAGGCTTACTATTATTCTTTGCAACATTATAAGCTCTTCTTTCAAACTAATGCTATCCTTAACTTCTTTAGTTAGCCACGGTTGGATCACTTTTCCCATGGAGTTTTTGTGCCCATTGTTATTCCTTATCTCCACCCATACTGATTCTACTTCCTGACCTTCCAAGCAGAGATCTTTTCTCGCTACTGTCCTTATGTCATCCTTTATCAGGGGTACGCCCCCTCCTTTTCCATTCTGCCTGTCTTTTGAAATGTCAAGTACCCTGGAACATTTAGTTCCCAACCTTGGCCACCTTGCAACCATATCTCTGTAATCTTCTTAGGCAGTCCCTTGGAACCGAAGATGATTTGCTTCCACATTAACAATGTGTTCTCAGGTGACCGAGTCCAATGCAGGACCTACAGTCTCTGTCACAGGTGGGGCGGACCGTAGTTGAAGGGGCAGGTGGGTGGGGTGCTTGGGTTGACGTGCGCTCCTTGCGCTGTTTGCGCTTGGCTTCTGCTTGCTCCCAGCGAAGAGACTCGAGGTATTCGGTGCCTTCCCGGATGCTTCTCTTCCACTTTGTACGGTCTTGGGCCAGGGATTCCCAGGTGTCGGTGGGGATGATGCACTTTTTCAAGGAGGCTTTGAAGGTGTCCTTGAAGCGTTTCCTCTGCCCACCTGGGGCTCTCTTGCCGTAATGGAGCACCGAGTAGAGCACTTGTTTTGGAGTCTCGTACTGGGCATGCGGACGATGTGACCCGTCCATCGGAGCTGATCAAGCGTGATCAAAGCTTCGATGCTGGGGATGTTGGCCTGAGCGAGAACACTGACGTTGGTGCACCTATCCTGCCAATGGATTTGCAGGATCTTGCGGAGGCAGCGTTGGTGGTACCTCTTCACTGCTTTGAGGTGCCTGCTGTACATGGTCCATGTCTCTGAGGCATACAGGTGGGGGGGTATTACTACTCTGTAGACCATGAGCTTGGTGCCGGTTTTGTGGCCCTGGTCTTCAAACACTCTCTTCCTCAGGCGAACGAAGGCTGCACTGGCACACTGAAGGCGGTGTTGGACTTCATCATCGATGTCTGCCCGTGATGACAGTAGGCTCCAGAGGTATGGAAAATGGTCCACGTTGTCCAAGGCCTTGTCATGGATTTTGATAATCGGGGGCAGTACTGTGTGGCGGGGGCAGGTTGGTAGAGATCCTTTGTCTTACAGATGTTTAGTGTAAGGCCTATGTTCTCGTACGCTTCGGTGAAGGTGTTAACGATGGTTTGGAGTTCGACCTGAGTGTGTGCAGACGCAAGCATCGTCTGCATACTGTAATTCGATGACAGAGGAAGGGACGACCTTGCATCTGGACTGGAGGCGACGGAGGTTGAACAGTTTCCCGTTTGTTCTGTAAATTAGCTCCACTCCAGCGGGGAGCTTACTGAGTGTGAGATGGAGCATTGCCGCAAGGAAGATCGAGAAGAGTGTTGGTGCGATGACACAGCCTTGCTTGATGCTGGTCCGTACATGAATTGGGTCTGTGGTGGAACCGTTGGTCAGCATCACGGCTTGCATGTCGTCATGAAGCAGGCGGAGGATAGTGACAAACTTTTGAGGGAGGGCAGCCGAATTTGAGGAGGGCACTCCATAATCCCTCATGGTTGACAGTGTCAAAAGCCTTTTTGAGGTCAAAGGCGGCCATGTAGAGTGGTTGGTGCTGTTCCCTGCATTTCTCTTGTAATTGGCGCGCGGTGAAGATCAGGTCCATCTCTGTAATGGCTTTTAGATCAAACCCATTTATCTCTATTTGTGACACTAGTTTGTCTGTCTTGTTACGAATGCTTTGTGCATTCAGATAGAGCTTTTAATTACATTTTACCACCATTATTCCCTACTTTGACCTTATTCTCTGCTGCACTGCTACAATTAAACCCTTTGTCCCTGCCTGTCACACTCTGCTTATTTTTACCCGAATCACTACACTGCTGTATGGCCTTGACCTTTCTCTTTAGATTTCTAAATTTCCCCTCACCTGACCCCTCCCCCCCCACCCTTTTTTAACTTTAAAGCCCTTTCTGCAGCCCTAGTTATTCGATTCGCCAGGGCGCTGATCCCAGCCCGGTTTAAGTGCAGCACGTCTCGACGGAACAGCTCCCTCTTTCCCCAGTACTGGTGCCAGTGCCCCATGAATTTAAACTCCTTTTTCCCACACCACTCTTTGAGCCACGCATTTAACGCTCTGATCTGCATGACCCTAAGCCAATTTGCACGTGGCTCAGGTAGTAATCCAGAGATTATTACCCTTGTGGTTCTGCTTATTAATTTAGACCCTAACTCCTCAAACTCCCTCAGCAGAACTTCATTCTCAGTTCTACCTATGGTGTTGGTTCCTACATGGACCACAACAACTGGATCCTCCGCCTCCCACTCCAAGTTCTTCTCCAGCTGTGAAGAGAGCCTTCAGGACTCTCTTTCACGGTTGCAGAGAACAGTATCTATCCCCCTGACTATACTGTCCCCCGACTACTACCACATTCCTTCCTTCTCCCCTCACTTGGATGGCCCCCTGTACCAGTGCCATGGTCAGTTTCCCCATCCTCCCTGCAGTCCTTTTCCTCATCCTTACAGGTAGAAAGTACCTCGTACCTGTTGGACAAGGTCCAGGGCTGAGGCTCCCCCACCACTACCTCCTGGGTCCCCATACCTTCCTGACTCGCAGTCACACCCTCCTGTCCCTGACCACTGACGAATCTAAAGTACTACTTAACCTAAAGGGTGTGACTGCCTCCTGGAACAAAGTGTCCAGGTAACTCTCCCCCTCCCTGATGCATCGCAATGTCTGCAGCTCGTACTCCAGCTCAACAATTCTGAGCCAAAGTTCCTCGAGTTGCTGACACTTACTGCAGATGCGGTTGCTCGGGATCGTGAAGCTCTCCACAAACTCCCACATGTTGCAGCTACGACACCACCTGCCCTGCCATCTCTAACCTTGTTTTATTTATTAATTAACTAGTAGATGGTACACACTGCAGTCACGGTGCGCCGGTGGTGGAGGGAGTGAATGTTTAAGGTGGTGGGTGGGGTGCCAATCAAGCGGGCTGCTTTGTGCTGGATGGTGTTGAGCTTCCTCAGTGGTGTTGGAGTATGAATAATATTTACATTCTTGTACTCTTGTCGGGTATTGTTAAACTGTGCACACTTATTGAGGATTTTATGGGTTCAGTAAGAAAACAGCAACCGCCCTCTGTACCAGGGTTGAGAATGTCCATTACAGGTCTCCACACTCTATACTGGGTGGGTCCTTTAAATGCTCCCAGAGACAGGCTGCCTTCCGCTATGTTTAGCTGATGGTCGTCTTCACTAATAATGTAAATATAAAACATTTAACAGCAAAAATAAAACAAACTCTTCAATATCCTACTTTATAATGTTGTTCAGTTATTTTTGGGGAACGTGTCGTACCTCTGCTCCTCGGGCGTACTCTCCTGAAATAGACAGAAACACAAATGTTAACGCACAGCAGACCGCTGGCAGAGCTCAAACAGATTAAACAAGGCTCGACTTTGCAGCATGAAAGAGCTCGAGAGTCAATAGTAAAGTGTGGAGCAACTCGCTGATCTCAGCTGCCAAAAACCTGAAGGAAAAGCTTTGGGCCTTTGAGAGGAGCGGACGAGAACTAATGGAAGGAAACGATTGTAAAGCTAATTAGCAAATGTGAGTGGATAGAATTGGACTAATTGAGTCAAATTTCGTGAAGTGGATGGGCTGGTACTCAATATGACAGGCGAGTCACTGGGGAGCTGTGACTGGGATTTTGCAAACAGGTACAGGGTCAGCAAGAAACAGAAATGAGTGCTGGAGGAAACCGAGCACACAAGATAATCGAGGATGCACTGACGACAGGAAGAACGCTTGTAAAGACACTGAGAAAGACACAACAATGTGCAGATACAGGAACATAGGAAGAGTCGGCCATTCAGCCCCTTGAGCCTGTCCCACCATTCAGTTAGATCAAGCGCTAACTCCTAATGCAGAAGACCAAGTCATGGAGGAAGAAGTAGTTCAGAAGCCAGAAAACATGGTTAGGACAAAGATGCAGTTGGTGAGGTGCAGGGAGATTCTGGCTGTCGGGAGGTGGGTAGTGATGAGTGTGTTAATGATGATGAGTTGGTTACCTTGAGATAGGTCTGTGCACATCTATCTCTATATATAAAACGGTACTTCTGTCTGTCCGGCTATACACTCTCAAGTTATAGAGCGTACCTACACGTGCGTTACATCAAAAGAAAGCTTACGATTCCAGAACGGTCATAAGCGTATTTACGTTTTGGCGAGACAAAAATTGTGCCCACGGTATCCAAAAAACGTTCAAAATTCCGCTCATTATCTGCTCATTAGCTTCCCCCCCGTCGCGCGCTGACTTCCCCCCCGTCGCGTGCTGGCTTCCCCCCCCGTCGCGCGCTGGCTTCCCCCCTGTCTCTCTCTCTCTCCCTTCCAACAACAACATGCCCTCAAAAAAGCCTCGGCACCGCCGGGCACTCCCTGTATATAAAACAGTATGTCTGTCTGTCTGTCTGGCTGGCTATACAATCAAAAGTTATAGAGCGTACCTACACATATGTCATATCAAAAGAAAGCACATCATTAGGGGACTCTTGTAGGCGTATTTACTTTTTGGTCGGACAAAAATTGTGCCGACGGTATCCAAAAAACGTTCAAAATTCCGCTCATTATCCACTCATTAGCATCGAGTGACGTGAAGGTTGACCAATCGTACAGTCGAGCGACCCGACGGTCGACCAATCGCTGCGTCACGGGGGCGGGTTCATTGCGTGTGCGGGCGGGCCATCCTACAGTCGAGTGACAGGATGATTGACCAATCCTACAGTTCAGTGACCTGACGGTTGACCAATCAGTGCGTGTGTGGGCGGGCCTTATCATTCTGAAATGAGGTGAGTGGCCGCCATCTTGATTCCAAATTCTTCATTTCTTTTTCCCACTTTCTGCGTGTTTCTTTTCAAATCTACATTTCCAGCAAAAAAATAAGTTGCTTTTAAAACACATTGTTTTTTTAAAAAGTTAATTAATCTGTAAATCTTTTCTCTAAGCTCTATAATTTTCCTACCTTTCACCGTTTTTCCAGGCCTCGAAGCCTGGGCCTCTGTTGCCCAGCCACGCCCGAGCTAGGCACCTCCCGTCCCGCCACCATCTTGATTCCTAACTACTAACTATTGATTTATTTTTCCCACTTTCTGTGTGTGTGCAGGGGATTTTATCCAGCACAAATTTGGTACTTAGGAGCCCAACTAGCTCATTATATAATTTGCGTGCAATAAATGAGTCCAGTATGTGATTTATTTCTCGGGGCCATGTCAGTGCGGGGGCCCGGGGCCTAGGCTTCTCCAACCGCCAGCAGCGCAACTCCAGTCCCAGGCTCCCGGCCTAGACAGGGACCAACACTGGCAGAGGGGAGAGGGTCTGCTGCCTCAGCTCCATTCCCGGGGTCGGTAGGTGGGGAGGCTTCATAAGCAACTGGGGTAGGTCGCAAGCCCCGAATAATTATCTGAAGATCCCGTGTTTGCAGCTGAGGGGATTTCTTCTGCTGACAGCCCCAGGTTAACGGCAGTCAGCTTTGTCAAGGAGGGCGAAAAGTTTCAGTGCGACGCCATTTTGATTCAGTGTGCAACAGAGTGCATGCGCAGCCATCTTAGTACAGGAACATAAAGTGGGTGGGGCTTCAGTGCTCCCAATCGGGTCCTACTGCCCGGGAGAGACAATCGACTGTGTGGGCGGGGCCTAATCTTTCCAACAGAAAAGCAAGCGGCGGCCATTGTTGTTTGTGATACAGCAGTGACAGGTGAGGACCCCCTTTTTTAATAAAAAGATTGGTGAGGTTGTAAAGTGTATGTTATAGAAAGATTTACCAAAAATGTTTGATAAGTACTTCAAGTTTCATCTTTCAAGGTATTAAAAGGTAGGCTGGGCCATGTCAGTGCAGGGGCCCGAGGCCTAGGCTTCTCCAACGGCCGGCAGCGCAACTCCAGTCCCAGGCTTCCGGCCCAGACAGGGACCAACACTGGCAGAGGGGAGAGGGTCTGCTGGCTCCCCCTCTCCCTTTCCCCCACCTTCCACACACCCCCTTCCCCCGACTCCCACACACCCCCTTCTCCCGCCCGCTCCCCCACACCCACTTCTCCCCCCCCTCCCACACACCCCCTTCCCCCCCGCCTCCCACACACCCCCTTCCCCCCTCCCACACCCCCCTTTCCCCTCCCACCCCCCTTCCCCCCCTCCCACACACCCCCTTCCCCCCTCCCACACACCCCCTTCCCCCCTCCCACACACCCCCTTCCCCCCTCCCACACACCCCCTTCCCCCCTCCCACACACCCCCCTCCCACCAACACGCTTCCCCCCTCCCACACACCGCCCCTTCCCACACCCCCTTCCCCCTCACACACACCCCCCTTCCCCCTCACACACACCCCCCTCACACACACCCCCCTCCCACACACCCCCCTCCCACACACCCCCCTCCCACACACCCACTTCCCCCCCTCCCACACACCCACTTCCCCCCCTCCCACACACCCCCTTCCCCCCCTCCCACACACCCCCTTCCCCCCCTCCCACACACCCCCTTCCCCCCCTCCCACACACCCCCCTCCCACACACCCCCTTCCCCCCCTCCACACACACCCCTTCCCCCCCTCCCACACACCCCCTTCCCCCCTCCCACACACCCCCTTCCCCCCTCACACACACCCCCCTCCCACACACCCACTTCCCCCCCTCCCACACACCCACTTCCCCCCCCTCCCACACACCCCCTTCCCCCCCCTCCCACACACCCCCTTCCCCCCCCACACACACCCCCTTCCCCCCCTCCCACACACCCCCTTCCCCCCCTCCCACACACCCCCTTCCCCCCTCCCACACACCCCCTTCCCCCCTCCCACACACCCCCTTTCCCCCTCCCACACACCCCCTTCCCCCCCTCCCACACACCCCCTTCCCCCCCTCCCACACACCCCCTTCCCCCCTCCCACACACCCCCTTCCCCCTCACACACACCCCCCTCCCACACACCCACTTCCCCCCCTCCCACACACCCACTTCCCCCCCTCCCACACACCCCCTTCCCCCCCCTCCCACACACCCCCTTCCCCCCCCACACACACCCCCTTCCCCCCCTCCCACACACCCCCTTCCCCCCCTCCCACACACCCCCTTCCCCCCCTCCCACACACCCCCTTCCCCCCCTCCCACACACCCCCTTTCCCCCCTCCACACACACCCCTTCCCCCCCTCCCACACACCCCCTTCCCCCCCTCCCACACACCCCCTTTCCCCCCCTCCCACACACCCCCTTTCCCCCCTCCCACACACCCCCTTTCCCCCCTCCCACACACCCCCTTCCCCCCCTCCCACACACACCCTTTCCCCCCTCCCACACCCCCCCTTCCCCCCCTCCCACACACCCCCTTCCCCCCCTCCCACACACCCCCTTCCCCCCCTCCCACACACCCTTTCCCCCCTCCCACACCCCCCCTTCCCCCCCTCCCACACCCCCCCTTCCCCCCCTCCCACACCCCCCCTTCCCCCCCTCCCACACACCCCCTTCCCCCCCCTCCCACACACCCCCTTCCCCCCCTCCCACACACCCCCTTCCCCCCCTCCCACACACCCCCTTCCCACACACCCCCCTTCCCCCCCTTCCCCCCCTCCCACACACCCCCTTCCCCCCCCCTCCCACACCCCCCCTTCCCCCCCCCTCCCACACACCCCCTTCCCCCCCCCACACACCCCCTTTCCCCCCCCTCCCACACACCCCCCTTCCCCCCCTCCCACACACCCCCTTCCCCCCCCCCCACACACCCCCTTCCCCCCCCCCTCCCACACACCCCCTTCCCCCCCCTCCCACACACCCCCTTCCCCCCCCTCCCACACACCCCCTTCCCCCCCCCCTCCCACACACCCCCTTCCCCCCCCTCCCACACACCCCCTTCCCCCCCCTCCCACACACCCCCTTCCCCCCCCTCCCACACACCCCCTTCCCCCCCCTCCCACACACACCCTTCCCCCCCTCCCACACACACCCTTCCCCCCCCTCCCACACACACCCTTCCCCCCCCCACACACACCCCTCCCACACCCCCCTTCCCCCCACCCCCCCTTCCCCTCCCCCACACACCCCCTTCCCCCCTCCCACAAACACCCTCCGCCCACACCGCCCTCCCCCCCACACACCCGCTTCCCCCCTTCCTTCTGCCTTACACCGTCCCGCGGCCCCCCCCGTCCCGCCCGCGCCCCCCCCCCCCGCGCGCGCCCCCCCGTCCCGCGTCCCCCCCCCGTCCCACACGCCGCCCCACCCACCCCCCCCCGTCGCTCTCTCCGTCTCTTCTCCCCCAGACTCTCGCTCGCTCTCTTCCCCCAGACTCTCGCTCGCTTCCCCCAGACTCTCGCTCGCTCTCTTCCCCCAGACTCTCGCTCGCTCTCTTCCCCCCAGACTCTCGCTCGCTCTCTTCCCCCAGACTCTCGCTCGCTCTCTTCCCCCCAGACTCTCGCTCGCTCTCTTCCCCC